>NW_027204916.1:0-19190 GCF_024711535.1 Dipodomys merriami
GCCTGGCCCCTATGGCCCCTGGCATCTGTGATTTTCGCCATGAGGGTCTTGCCACACTCCGTGTTCAGATTCCCAAGCGCACCTTCAGCTCTCTGCCTGAAGGCTTCTGTTGGATGCCTCTAGGAACCTTCTAGAACATGCCAGGACAAGAAGGGAGTGCCAGGGAGCTGGTGCCTCCGGGGGGGTTCACCGAGCCACGGTTCCCCTGCCTGAGGCGCTCACCATGCCGGGATGCTCCTCCCAGAGGCCTCTTCTCCCTGGGCACATTTGTGGCAGGTGCTCTCCTAAAGCGCCTCGGAAACCAACGACTGCATTTGTGTTCCCACCTCAGCTGGGGAGCCCAAGGCAGGGCCTCTGTCCTACAGACCTGGGCTGCGGTACCCCACAAGCTTCACCTGCAGAGCTGAGGCCACCTGGCTCTGACCCCACCTCTGGCGTGAGGCCTGAGTGCATTTGCTGTTTTTCGTCTGTTGGTTGCTTTTTGAGAAGTGAAGTTATTTCATTTTTAATTTTTATGTATTTGTTGGTTGGTTGTGGGGCGCTGTCCCTCAGCTCTTCAGCTCAAGGCCAGTGCTCTACCACTTGAGCCACAGCACTACTTCTGGTTTTCTGAGTGGTTTATTGGAGATAAGAGTCTCACAGACGGGGCTGGGGGTTTAGCCCAGCGGAAGGGCGCCCGCCTGGCACGCCCAAGGCCCTGGGTTTGGTTCTCAGCCCTAGTTAAAAAAAAAAAAGAGTCTCACAGACTTTCTTCCCTGGGCTGGCTTTGAACTACAATTCTCACATCTCAGCCCCCTGAGTAGCTAGGATTCCAGGCATGAGCCACCAGCACCCCGCGAGAAGCGAATTTTTTTATAGGTGTGTGTTTGTTTGTGACAGGGTCTCGCTGTGTAACGCAAGCAGACCTGAACTCCAAACTAACCTCAAACGCCTACTCCTCCTGTCTCAGCCTTCCAAGTGCTGGGATTACAGGCATGTACCACCACACCCTGCTGAAGTGATTGGCCAGTATGGGCTGTCTCCTTGGGCAAGTTGAAGTGGAATCTGAGGGCAGGAACTGGGGCACCCTTACAGGCTAGACCAGAGCTGGCCTATGCTGGGGGGCCTAATGTAGCCCCCATCTTCTCCTGCTGTGGCCTGGCTCAAAGATTCAGGAGAAGCCCAGAGCAGGCAGACCTGGTGAGCAGAGGAGATCCTTTGCCCAAGAAGATGGTGAAGGACCCCAGGAAGACATGGGGGGGGGTGTCTCAGAGCCCAAATGCCTGGAGGGTGGGCTGGGCAAGGCAAGGAAGCCACTGAGTCCTTTCCTCCGCCACCATAACGAACGTGGCTTAAAGCAACACAAGTCCATTCGCTGTGGTTCTGGAGGCCTGAGAGAAACCACCCAGGCTTCTCTCCCAGCTTCCGGCCAAGACCGGAAATTCCTGCAGTTCCTCAGTTCCACCTTCTGCTCCGTCTTCACGTGGCCTTCTGAGAGAGTCCCTCAGTACCCAAAGTTCCCTCTCGCAAAAAGGACCCCTGTCATGTGACCCTAAAGCTCTAGGGCCTCATCTAATGTCATCTGCAGGGATTTATTTCCAAATAAGGTTGTATTTTGACCAGGCCCCGGTGGCTCACACCTGTAATCCTAGCTACTCAAGAGGCTGAGACCTGAAGATGAAGGTTTAAAACTACATGTAAGACTATTCACTCCAGTCAAGCCAGAAGTGGTGGTGTGACTCAAATGGTAGAGCACCAATCTTAAGCAAAATAGCCGTGAAGTTGTGAGGCCTTGAGTTCCTGAGTTCAAGACCCAGTACTGGCAGGCGTGCGCGCACACACACACACACGCACACACACACACACACACACACACACACACACACACACACACACACACACACACACACACACACACACACACACACACACACAGAGTTGCATTTTGAAGTTTTGGGAGGATTCCCCACCACCATCACAGGGGCCGTGTGGAAGAGGCCACAGTGGCCAGACACAGATGGGTCCCCAAGGACCCAGCTGGTGAGATCGCCACAGTTTTGTTATTTTTGGTTGGTCGTGGGGCCTGAAGTCTGAACCTGGGCGCTGTCCCTCAGCTCAAGGCTCAAGGCTCTACCACTTGAGCCACAGCGCCGCTTCTGGCTTTTTCTGCTTATGTGGTGCTGAAGAATTGAACCCAGGGCCTCAGGCATGTGAGGCAAGCACTCTACCACTGAGCCACCTTCCCAGCCCCTCGCCACAGCTTTGTGTGACCACAGGTCTGGATTCTTCAGGAGGAGCCAGGAACGTGGGCTGCTCCTCGTGTGAAGTTGCATAAGTTAAAAATGTAGGCTCAATATTTTTAGAATATTGTACAAAAACAATAAAAACCACTTGATGATGGCCTGCCATCTGGTTCCCGGATGGATGTCACTAGAAGGCAGAGCAGGGAGGCCACAGGCCCTGCAAGGCCAAATCTTCCTCATCCTCCTCCACCCCCAGAGCAAAGGTAGACACTGGGGATGCTCCTGGGAACAGGAAGGGTGGGCTGCTCCCTGGGACCGTCTGACCCTTCAGATCACACACACACACACACACACACACACACACACACACACACACACACACACACACACACACACACACACACACACACACACACACACACACACACACACACACACACACACACACACACACACACACACACACACACACACACACACACACACACACCTACCTGGGCTCTGCTACCAACTTTCCAGAGTTTCAGGGTTCCTCTCACAGATGGGACCTGACCCCAGAAGGAAAAAGCAGTTTGCAGTGTTTGAAATCCTCACTTAATAGGCTTGGCTGCAGCACAGACGGCGCATTGTGAGGCAATAGGCTATTGTCCTTTGCTGGAGTTCGGAGCATTAATAATGTCATAACAGCACTTACTGACACCATGCACAAATCCACAGCCAGGCAGGGCAGGCCCAGCCCGCACCCAAGCCAGGCGCCCCGAGCCCAAAATGGGGCTGGGGAGGGCAGACTTCCATGCACATTCCATGCTGTTTCACATTTAGGCTAATGCGCTGATTGAAAAGCAGCGTCTGGGGTTTATTTTTATTTATGCCAGAAGCTAGTCTGCTACACAGCTTGTGGGAACAGAACGGAGCTATTGTACCTTAGCTGTTTCTGCCAGGGAATAAACAGCTGTGTGTGTGTGTGTGTGTGTGTGTGTGTGTGTGTGTGTGCGTGTGTGTGTGTGTGTGTCTGGGGATCAGGAGACCAGGCAAGCCACCCTCCTGGGTGAACCCCACTTAATGAACCATGGAGAAATGGTGCATTCCTCACCATCCTGACATCCCATGGACTGAGAATCTACCAGATGTCTGAAAATGACTAAGAACTCTGAATGTGTCCCCTTCACTTTGGTAGTTAAGTTTGCATTTCAGGGCAATATGTTTTTGCTAAGCCTTTTTTTTCTCGGCCAGGTGCTGGTGGCTCACACCTGTAATCTTAGCTATTCAGGAGGCTGAGATTTGAGGATCACTGTTTGAAGCTAATCTAGGCAGACAAATCTGAGAGACTCTTATCTCTAACCAGAAAAAAAAAGCCAGACGTGGAGGTGTGGCTCAAACAGTAGAGTATCAGCCATGAGTGGAAAAAGCTAAGCAAGAGCCCAATACCCTGAGTTCAAGTCTCAGTAATAGTACCCACCACAAACACACAGACACACAGACAGACAGACAGACACACATACACACACACACACACACACCACCACCACCACCACCACCACCACCACCACCACCACCACCACTGGGTGTGATTCTTTGTTACAGCAGCTCAAGGGAACTGGCACACCACCTTTTTCGAACTGGCAATGTCAAGCACTGTTTGGGTATGTCCTGTGCATCCACTTCACAGGTGAGGAAACAATTCAGAGAAGCAAAGCATTACACGCAAGGGTTCACTGCAGATCCAGTCCCCAACCAGACCTGCCCACCCAGCGCTGATGACATGGTGCAGGTGCGGGCTCCTGGGAGCTCAGCACCCGGAGTCAGCCTCCCTCCCTCCCAGAGCGGATGGACAGCTTCACTGGGCACCCAGTGCAGAGATAGCAGCGTGGGGCAAACACAATGCAGTGTGTCCCTACCACGGAATACTATTCAGCCTGAGAAGAGACTTCCTGCCAGGCTGTTGGTGCACACCTGGAATCCAGGCCCTGGAGAAGACGAGGCAGAAGGCCGGTGAGTTCAAGGCCAACTTGAGCTACACAGGGCTACACCGTGAGACCTTGAGAAGAAGAAAAATAGGAGTAAGAGGAGGAGGTAGAAGAAAAAGAAGAGAATTTGTAACACATGCCTTGAAAGCATGCCAAGCTAAAGAAAAGGAAATAATAGACACTGCATTTTTTTAATTTGTATGATGTGTCCAGAACTGAGGATATATATAATTCAGTTAGAGAACTCTTACCTTGCATACTTGGGGACCTGGGTTCAATACCCAGCTCTGTAAAACAAGGGAGAATAAAAACAAAGGCAAAAGAAAAAAGATGCCAGGTGCCAGTGGCTCACGCCTGTAATGCTAGCTACTCAGGAGGCTAAGATCTGAGGATCCCAGTTCAAAGTCAGCCCTGGGGCAGGAAAGTCCATGAGGCCCTGGGGCAGGAAAGTCCATGAGACTCTTATCTTCAATAAACTATCCAGAAAAAAAAAACAAACAAACAGAAATGGAGTTGTGGCTCAAGTGGAAGAGTGATAGCCTTGAGCAAAAGAAGCTCAGGGACAGCGCCCAGGCCCTGAGTTCAAGCCCCAGGACTGGCAAAATAGAAAGAAAGAAAGAAAGAAAGAAAGAAAGAAAGAAAGAAAGAAAGAAAGAAAGAAAGAAAGAAAGAAAGAAAGAAAGAAAGAAAGAAAGAAAGAAGGAAGGAAGGAAGGAAGGAAGGAGAGAGAGAAAGAGAGGGAGGGAGGGAGAAAGGAAAGAGAAAGAGGAAGGAGGAAGGAAGGGAAGGAGGGAGGGAGGAAGGAAGGAAGGAAAGAAGGAAGGAAGGAAGGAAGGAAGGAAGGAAGACAGGAAGGAAGGAAGGAAGGAAGGAAGAAGATACATCCAGAATATGCAACTCTATGGAACCAGAAGTAGACAGATTGGTAGGTTCCAGGGTTTAGGGGCAGAGTACAAGAATGACTGTTAATGGGTATGGAATTCCTTTGGGTGGGGGGAGGAACAAGAACTAGAGAATCACATAAACATAAATACACTAAAAACTTAGGACTATATTGAAAGCCACTGAATGGAACATTCTATGAAGTACAGGGGAGCTGGGTTCTGAACCCCAGGCTCATTCATATTTAAGGACCTGGTGCACAGAGAGCCTCAGAATCCAGCACTGAATCAAAGCTTCTCTGACAGGAGAGAAAACTCTAAGACCAGACCCCCCCCCACCTCCATCACACACACACACACACACACACACACACACACACACACACACACACACACACACACACACACACACACACACACACACACACACACACACACACACACACACACACACGGTAAAAGAGCCCTCCTTCTGTGACCTGCTAAACCTGCCCTGAGCCTGTGGCAGACTGTTTGGGACACAAAGAACTTTCTTCTTGGAAGATGGGTCGGAAGCCCTTCCTCTCTCCAGCTTCCTGTCTCCAAATGATGAATCCGGGTCTTAAGTAGTCCGTGGCTGCTGCTTTAACTTGATAAATGTAAACTGAAGCATGCTGATAAAGCCATCATCATCTTCTATCACAATGCTCGTTTGTGCTGAAAAGCTTTACTTTTTTTTCCTAAGTCAATTTTTAGGATAAAAATGAATTGAGTCTTGTTCAGGAATCACTGAGAAGACACTAGCTCCATGAGATGACCCTGGGGAAGGGGAGTGGGCCAGGGGAAAGAAAAAGACACCTTTCTAGGCGCCAGTGGCTCACACCTGTCATCCTAGCTACTCAGGAAGCTGAGATCTGAGGATGTCAGTGCGAAGCCAGGAAAGTCTGTGAAGCTCTTATCTGCAGCTGACCACCGAAAAGCTGGAAGTGGAGCTGAGGCTTAAGTGGTAAAGTGCTAGCCTCGAGCAAAAAAGCTAAGGGACGGCATTCAGACCCTGAATTCAAGCCCAGTACTGAAGACAGACACAGACAGACAGACAGACAGACAGACAGACAGACAGACAGAGAGCACATTCCAGGTACATACTGTCCCACACTCTCTTACAGAACCCCAATGTGCCCATCCCCAGTCTACTCTCCCTGTCCACCCTCCACCCCCCACCCCTGAGGGCCAGAGTGCTCTTCCGGGTTGCTAGGGCCGATAGCGTGGACATGCCCATATACCACAGCCAGGGTGCCTGCAAGGCAGAGGCAGGGATTTGCTGTGGTCAAGTGGTGGGAAGCCTGGGTTCTCTCAGGCCGTCCACCTGCTTGCGCTGGCTGGGTCCTGGATGCCTCTGTGTGTGTGTGTGTGTGTGCATATGTGCTGGTACTACGGTTTGAACTCAAGGTCTGGACACCGTCCCTTAGCTTTTTCTCTCAAGGCTAGTGTTCTACCATTTAAACACACCTCCCCTGCTAGCTTTTCGTAGTTAACTGGAAATGAATCCTATGGATGGTTTACCCAGGGTAGGCTTCGAACCTTGGTACTCTCAGATCTCGACTCTTTAAAGGACAGCAGTGTGGCTGGGTCAGGGCCCGTGCTAACGACCTCTTCGCAGGCCCTGTCTCCCAATATGCTCATATTTGGAAATACCAGTGTTTAGAGCTTCGGTATTATGGCCTTGGCGAACGGGGTGGATATAATTCAACCCATAACCCACCACCCCAGCAGCAAAAGGGTTAACGTCTGAAGTGGCAATGGGGTGGGCAGCAGGGAGTGTCTGTATTAAGAAGATTATGGAGAAGGCTGCTCTGGGCCTCGGTTGTAATTAGAAAAATTATAGTCAAGGCTGAAAAGAGCTGCATCTCCTGCCTTGTAATTAGGGTGGGCTGCTGCTTGCTCCATGCAGGGACGGGGCTCCACGCAGGGCGGGGCTCTGAGAACGGGAGGAGCGGCTTCGGGCTCAGGACTGATCTGGGTAGAGCCCTGCGGGAATCTGGGCTGTGAACTGGAGGGGCTTGTTCCCAGTGGGGAGGGGGTCCCCGTCATTGTGAACCCCTCAGCTCCAAGCTCCAGGAGTTCTGGAGGAAGCCCTGATTTAAGGTATAGCCTTTAACCCTCCCTAGTTAATTCATAGACCAAGGAGTACTTCTCTGTAAAAACAAAAACAAAAAAACAAGCAAAAGCCCAGCAACAACAGTAGAACCATGCACCTGTGGCTCATGCCTATAATCCTTGCTCTTTAGGAGGCTGAGATCTAAGGAGTATGATTTGAAATCAGTCCTGGGCAGAAAAAATCTAAGACTCCAATCTCCAATTAACTCACTATGAAAAAGCCAGAAGTAGAGCCCTGGCTCAAGCAGTAGAGTGCTAACCTTGAGTGCTAAAGCTCAGGGACAGCACCTAAGCCCTGAGTTCAAGCCCTGGGACTGGCATGCACGTACACACACACACACACACACACACACACACACACACACACACACACACACACACACACACACACACACACACACACACACACACACACACACACACACACACACACACACACACACACACACACACACACACACACACACACACACACACACCTCTGTCAAAATTCCTCCTACAATCAGAGGGGCAGCTTGCTCTCTGGCAGGGCTGGTGGCGGTGGGGGCAGCGGGGGGGGGGGAACCCCTTTGAGAATTCTGCAGGTTGAGAAGGACAGTCCAGGAAAAGCAGAAGAGGATCCCAAAGCAGCCAGGGTCTCAAGCCCAGGAGCCCCAGACAGAGAGGTCAGAGTGGCAGGCGTTCCCCCAAACAAGAGAGAAAGAGGGAGCAGGCCAGAATCCCAGGGTGCCGGGGAACCTGGGGTCCTCCTGGCTGCATGTGGAGTCACAGGGAGTGAGGAGGGCACTGAGGTCCAGGATGGGTGAGTTCAGGGGGTGAAGGTCACGTTGGGGTTTGGGGACATGGGTGAGGAGCGCAGGGGAATCTGCTCTGGGCAGAAGGAAGAACGCAGAGATAACTAACTCCCTAGAGGGAAGACTGAGCAATGCGACTCCCGGAGTCCCCGTCTCAGAGATGGAGGAGGGCGTGGGTTAACAAGTGTTAGCGTCTTTGCACCCCACCTGTCCGTGGGCACCCAGTGGAAGAGGCAAGAAAACAGCTGGAGCTAGGTCTGGGGGTGGGGGGAGGGGCGGGCTCAGCGAAGGGCTGGGGATTGCAATGATGCCAGTCCTGGAGAGAGCGAGGAAAGGGGTGACTATCTTTACCTGACTTCTATATAGTGGCAACCCCTCTGTATATCACCTTTCAAATAACAATAAAAATAAAAATTAAACAAATAAAGAAATGGCCAGGCACCGGTGGCTCACACCTGTCATCCTGGCTACTCAGGAGGCTGAGAGATGAGGTTCACGGTTCAAAGCCAGCCCAGGCAGGAAAGTCCGTGAGACTCTTATCTCCAATGAACCACCAGAAAAACTGGAAGTGGCGCTGTGGCTTGAGCTGAAGAGCTCAGGGATAGGGCCAGGCCCAGAATTCAAGACCCATGACCAACAAACAACAACAACAAATAGAGTAGAAAAGAAAAGAAAGAAAGAGAAAAGAAATGATGCCAATCCTATATGGAAGCCATTGCTGAGATTTGCATTTAAGTTAATTAGAATGAACCAGCTCCACACTGGGGACTCAGGCCAGTAATCCTAGCTCCACAGGAGGCTAAGGTGTGAGGATCAGGGTGTGAGGCCAGCCTCGGGCAGAAAAGTCTCTGAGACTCTTATCTCCAATTAACCACCAAAAAGCCAGAAGTGGAGCTGGGGCTCAAGTGACGGGGCGCATGTGGCTCCCAGGAGCCTTTGGGCAGCCCTGGACCTCTGTTACTGCCCCGGGTCCAGGGGGGGAGAAGAGAAGCAAGGATGCAGCCAGGTCCCATGCAAACACTCTACCACTAAGCCACCTTCCCAGCCCCTGAATCGCTCTAACATGTGACTTCATAGGAGCCGATCTCTCTGCATTCTTGGGCTGCTTACATAGAGTGTATCAAAGTCTTTGTGCCATGGAGAACCCCACTTTGAGAATTGCTGCCTTACACAAAGCCCCTGGCTTCAGGCAGGAGCTTGAGAAATGTGCTCCTCCCTTCCCGTTCCCTGCGATCAGGGCTGGCCCCGGGGCTCCTGATAAGGGTGCAGAGGGGACCAGGCAGAGCTGGTCACTGAGGCTACACTGCCCTCAACCTAAGTCCAGGGCCAAGGCCAAGGATCAAGACCACAGAGACAGGGGGAGACAGCCATGAGAGAAGACAGAACTGACCCAGAAAAGTCAACTTTGATGTGTCCCCAAATTATCCACAAGTTAGCAAAGACTCCTCTAGAACATCCTCCCTCCCGATTCAAATCTATGCAAAGCCAGATGCCAGGCACCAAGCTGGGCTGGAGACCAGGCCATTAGGATGAGCTTCCAAGCTCTCAGACGCCGCCATTTGCACAAACAAAACACACAGGTCGCCCCTTTCTGGGCCCCTCCCACCCCAGCAACGCCAGCCAGCCAGCCAGGGATGCAAATAAGCACAATTCAGTGCCCACGTGACTCCGTTTAACAACAGAGCCCGTGGCTCATGCCTGTCATCCTAGCTACTCAGGGGGCTAAGGATCACGGTTCAAAGCCAGTTTAGGCAGGAAAGCCTGTGAGACTCTTATCTCCAATGAACCACCAGAAAACCAGAAGTGGCGCTGTGGCTCAAGCAGTAGAGCACAGGGACAGCACCCAAGCCCAGACTTCAAGCTCCACAACTGACAAAAAGAGAGAGATCAAAATAAAGGAAAAAGGAGAAAGGAAGAAATGAAAGGAAGGAAGGGAGGAAGGGAGGAAGGGAGGAAGGGAGGAAGGGAGGAAGGGAGGAAGGGAGGAAGGGAGGGAGGGAGAAAGGGAGAGGGGGAGAAAGGGAGAGGGGGAAAGAGGGAGGAAAGGAGGAAGAGAAGGAGGGAGGAGTTGGGGGCTCACTCCTGAAATCCCAGCTACTCAGGAGGCTGAGATTCAAAGCCAGCCTGGGCAGAAAAGTCGGTAAGACTCTTGATCTTCTAGCACAGCATGCTTCTGGAAGAACTTGGGGTGCTCTCAAGATGTGCAGGACTCCCCCTCCCACAAAGGGCAGAAGATTATGGGGAGATGGAAATGGTGAAGCAGAAGCAACATCTGGCCAATGGTCCCAACCAGTAATGGCCACTCTGGCACACTCCCTTTAGTGAAATGGAATGGGACGATGTTCCCCAGAACATTGCTCTGGAAGGCTGTGGGCTCCGAGTCGCCGTAAGGCTGATCCTGTCCAGGAGCAGACAGTGAGTTGATTCCCACTTTCCCTGGCACTCTGCCTGCAGCAGCGGGAGGATTAGCCTGCTCCATGGGAGCTGTTTGCACCAGCAGGAGATGCTAGAGCCGGTGGGTCAAAGGCCCTTGGCAGCCCAGGATAAGCAGGAGACGTGAATTCATTAACGCAGACCTGGCCTGGCCACCTGACGGTAACGGAACACCTCCTTACCAGGCGAAGTCCCTTCTGCCCAGCCACACCCAGTGGCCAAACATCTTTTCATACTGACATTTTATGGCTGGCATTTGCTTATACAGGCTGGTACCTGCTGGCATACGCGTCTGTCATTTGTGCATTTCTATAGGATGCTTTCCCAGAGGCAAACTGTTAGTAAAATGTCCAAGTCAAATAAATGAAGGGTTCATGAAGTGGGTCTCACCAGAGAGTCAGAAAGAAAGAGCTCCTGATCTCTAAATCCACAGTCCACCATGCCCACAAAACCCAAATCCTGCCCCTGCCTCCTCCCCAGACACACCTGCACGGACAGAGAAGACATCAGCAGGACCTGCACCTGGTCTTCCCATTACCTGCTCCTGATGCTCCTTCTGCAATGTCTTTCTCATCCTGGGGGGCTGGTTCTAAACCCCAGGACAGTGACTCTGCCATGGTACAGAGGCATCCGTGGCTCCTGTCCTGCTGCCTGCAGTCTTGCTCCAAGGGAAGCAGGCTCTCTGCTCAGCTGGGCCCTGAGATTTTCCAGCTTCCCAACACACTTTTAGAGGCAGATGTGCCCGTGTTCTTGACCCACAGAAACTGGGAGATACAATCCTAGCTACTCAGGAGGCTGAGATCTGAAGATCACAGTTCAAAGCCAGCCTGGGCAGGGAAGTCCCGGAGACTCTTATCTCCAATTAACCTGCAAAAGTTGGAAGTGGAGTAGTGGCTCAAGTGGTAGAGTGCTAGCCTTGACTGAAAAAGTTAAACCAGAGCTCACTGCCCTGAGTTCAAGCCCCAGGACCTGCGCACATACCACCACCACCACCACCACCACCACCACCACCACCACCACCACCACCATCTAGAATTAACATGGTGAAACTCCTTGATACAACTAATATGTGCTTAAAAGAAAAAGGGGGAAATGAAGCACAGAAAAGCTAAAGCAGGCTCTGTGGGGGGGGGGGGGGGCGGGAGTATAAGTGGAGCTGGGGAAGGCCAACAGAGAAGGTTAAGAGAGTCAATAGGGTTGAGGTTCTTTATATGTATGTATGAAAACAGGACAGTAAAAGCTGTTAGAAAATTTTTAAGGAGGGAAAAGCTGGGTGCGGATGGCTCACGCCTGCAATCCTTGCTACTCAGGAGGCTGACATCTGAGAATCAGGGTTGAAAACCAGCCTTTTCTAATGAACTACTCCAAAAAGCCAAAGTGGAGCTGTGGCTCAAGTGGTAAAGCACTAGCTTGGAGCACAAAAGCTCAGGGTCAGCCCCAGACCCTGAATTCAAGACCCAAGACCAGCACAAAAAAAAAAAAAAAAAGGAAGGAGTGAGGATGAGAGAGATGGAGGGGTGGGTTGGACGGGGTGTGTTGTATGGAATTTCCACAGTGAGATACTCTAATATATGCAAATAAAAACACCTTTAGAAAAATCCCTGGCCAGGGGGCTCCCCTCCCCGACTCCGCAGGGGGTCTGTCTGTAATCAGACACTACACCGATTGCTTGGCTTTGCAGAAGCTGATGAATAATTCAGGAGAAATGCTTGCCCCTATTTTAATGAATCCACGTAGGATTCCGGTGGAGGTGGGCAGTGGCTTGGCCAGGCCGCAGCGGCACAGGCGTCCGGTTACCGGGCGTGGTGTGGGCTGGTTGAGAGTTCACAGGAAGACACTCCAACCATGCAGGAGGCCACAGCTCCACCGTCCACCCCTGCCCTGTCTCACCCTCAGAGCCCAGGGTGAACAGTCCTGCTCACCTGCCCGCTCAAGGCCAGCCCGTCCACACACTCCTGGACATCCCAGTCCTGGGCCAGGAGAAACAGAGATGGCCACTTGCACCCCACGATTGCTCTGCAACTCACGAGCTCCCATGGCTGAGCCGCCATGGCGGAGCAGCTAAGCAGGCCACGACCCAGAGCAGCGGCACCTGGCTCCAACTACACACCGCCCAGGGGGGCCCCAGACCCTCACCTGGGGCTAGTCGCAGGTGCTCTGATGTGCATGCGCAGAAGGGAGAGACGGCTCCCTGCACAAACCACAAGGAGAGAATGCAGAGATGGAAAGCAGAGACAGGGTCTAGCCAGCACCCAATGTGGGCGGGGGGTGGGGGCAGACTTTTCTGGCCAGTGCAGGAGGAAGGTAACTGGGTGGATGGAGTTCAAGGACAGAGGCCTTGGATGGAAAGCCTTCAGTGTGCTTTAGGAATGTATAAGGGGCTGGAGGAGACCACAGATGTGAGAGGGGCCCATCGGCCTTTAAAGGAGGAGGCGAAGGGGGAGCGGGGAGAAGGGCAGCTGGGAAACACAGGTGAACCGGGTACTAGTGACTCCGGCCTGTAATCCTAGCTACACAGGAGGCTGAGATTGGAGGGTTACAGTTCAAAGCCAGCCTGGGCAGGAAAATCTGTAAGATTCTTGTCTCCAATAAACCACCAAAATAAGGCACCGCATGCAGGCCCTGAGTTCAGCTCCAATATTAGAAAGGAGGGGGGGGTGGAGAGGGAGAGAGAGAGAGGAGAGAGCATGTGCACAAGAGAGGTAGAAGGAAGGAGGGAGGGAGGGAGGGAGGGAGGGAGGGAGGGAGAGGAAGTGAGAGAAAAAGAGGAAGAAGACAGGAAGAAAAAGAAAGGAATTGAAAAAAAGAAGAGAGAGAGGAAGAAAGGAAGGAAGGAAAGGAGAAAAAAAAAAGTCCCCTTTCAAGGTGAGAGTCATCGTGGATTTCTAATAAGAAGAGCCAGGTCTCCAGAGTCGGATCTCCCTCCCTCACCCCCCTCCTTGCCAATTAAGGCCAGGTACTGAGCAGGGGTGGACTAAGGGAGCCCAGCTTCCCAGCCCCGCCCCTCCCCAGCCTGTGTTCCCGCAGCTCTCCACCGAGACCTGGGGAGGGAGGCAGATGGCTGGCGCGGCCACCCGCTCCCCCACAGAGCGCCCCAGGCCTCCCACTCCTTAGCAACGGCGCCCACCTGCTGCGGCTGGCCAGCCCCACTTTTTCACAGGCCTGTTGTGTGTTCTGCCCACTGCAAGTGCCGGGAGCCAAGAAACCCTGCGTTCTGGGAGCCGAGCCCAGGCCCAGGTCAGTGCGGAGGAAAGTGAAGTCTCTCAGCACCCTCCTGGGAGCACCCCCACATTTCCTCTCTTTTCATTGGCCTGGGCTCTCTATCTAACAGCATGGGAGCAAATTACAACAAGCCCAGAGGTCATTAAACATCAAGTCTGGCCCCAGGAACCCAACTACAAAGGACGAGGTAGAGAATGGCGGCTATGCCTTCCCGGGACACTTTCAGCTTCCACCATAAGCAGATCATCCCAGGGGGAGAAAAGGCAGCCCCTGCCCCGCACATGGGCAAGCAAAGCCCAGGCCAGGACCTCTGGCAGGAGGAGGGGGGAGGGGGAGCATCTCAGAAAGGATGTACATAACCATGGACAGCCGAGCTGGACCCTGGTGGCTCATGCCTGTAATCCCAGCCACTCAGGAGGCTGAGATCTGAGGATCATAGTTCACAAAACCGGCCCCAGCAGAAAAAAGACCATGAGATTCTAATTTCCACTTAACCACCAAAAAGCAGTAGAAGCCAGTAAGTAGAGTGCCAGCCTTGAGCAGAAAAGCCAAGCCAGAGTACAGAGCCCATGACTTCAAGCCCAATACTGGCACCCAAAGCAAGACATAAAAAGAAACCCCACCAGACACTGACTCCCAGTCCTAGAGGCCAAAAGTCTGAAGCCAAAATGTGGCCAGGGCCAGTTGTTTCGGAGGCTGTGGGGAGCACCCGCCCAGCCTCGCTAGCCGCAGGGGTGGCTGCATCCTGGACATCCCTTGGCATGTGGACACGTAGGTCCCATCTCTCCTCCATCTTCCTGTCAGTTTGTCTGTCGGGCTGAGCTGACGTTTAATTTGCATTTTAACTTACTACGCAGATTCCTCTTTCCACCCAGGTCCTGGGGTTCACTTCACAAGAAAGAGGCACACAGTTCAACCTCCACTTCCAAAACCCATCACAACCGGTGTGGTAATGTGCACCTGTAGTCCCAGCACTCCCCGTGGTTGAGACAGGAGGCTTCTGGGTTGCTTAGCAAGATTGGGTGGAAATTAAGATTAGAAAGAAAAAAAAGCAAGAGCAGGTCGCCCTCTGCAGGTCATGGGTGGCCATGCACCCTGGATCTGCCTCTAGATAGTGCTTTTGATTTGTTTTCATGGCAGGCAGTGTGACTTCCACATTCTGGCTGGAAAGGTCCGAGCTCCACCTGAAGGCTGCAGAGCCTTAGCTGAAATTTGTGTCCAGGTGTTCGGAACTCCTCCAAAGACATCAGCTAAGAGTTGTCCCTGATCACTTGGCCAGGGACATGGAAACAGTGGTGGGCTAGGGTCCAGCTATCATTTCTTGGCTAGGAACTTAGAATCCATTAAGTCCAAGCCCTCATTTGCTTACGAGTCTGGTGCGGGGCACCAATATAGCTCATACCTGTCATCCTAGCTACTCACGAGGCTGAGACTTGAGGATCATGGTTTGAAGCCAGCCTGGGCAGAAAAGTCCCCATGAGACTCTTACCTCCACTCAAAAAAACTGGAAATGGCGCTGGAGCTCAAAGTGATGGAGCACTAGCCTTGAGCAAAAGAGCTCAGGGACAGCACCTAGGCCCTGAGTTCAAGCCCCACAACTGACCAAAAAGAGAGGGGAAAAAAAGTCTCACAGACATTCCTTCCCCAGGCTGGCTTTGAACCCCAATCCTCAGATCTTAGCTTCCTGAGTGACTAGGATTACAGACATGCACCACCAGTACCCAGACTGACCACAGAGACAGCTGTCTCCGGGTGTCAGCAACTCCTAGCCACGAGACACACGCAATCACTCAGTGACTCACACTTTTAGGTGATTTCAAAGGACCCGGACACTTAGGTCCTGCATGTCACATGCCCGCTAACCTTCTCCCCAAACACCTATGTCTACTGGTGTATTTGCCCAATGCAAGCACATAGAAGTTCTTCAGTGCCTTGAACTATTTTTAAGTCTCATTTTTCTTTGCATGCATGACCAGAAACGTCACTGCCGCGGCCCCGAGGTCCTTTTTCATCTCCTCACTCCCAGTGACGTGGGCAAGGGAAGGGAGATTGTTCTGCATCAGACTCTGCTGTTTTCTCCATCTTCGAGCAGAAGTGTTCAGACTAGCAGCTGCAGCTGGATTTGAATCAGCCTTGTCTGGATACCTTGCAATTTCCAATTCATACAGGGAGACCTGTGGTAAGGACTTTGCACGAAAGGCGGCATTCTGGAGAAGGCAGGCAGGCATCGGGCTAGCACGACACGCCCAGGGCTCATTCACTAAGGCACATCTACCAAGGCACCTGGGAAGCTGACGGGGTTGCGTGTTCATGCTCTGAGATCCTGATCTCGGGGAAAAGCATGGGACCTTTGGCCTTTAAGCAGGACCTTTGCTGTGGGTTTTCCACAGTGCCCATGTTACAATGAAGAAGTTGCCTCTCCACCATACTTCATGGAGAAGTGGTTGCCAGTCTTTTTTTTTTTTTTGTCAGTCATGGGGTTTTGAACTCTGGGCCTGGGCACTGTTGCTCAACTCTTCAGCTCAAGCAAGCACTCTACCACTTGAGCCACAGCACCACTTCTGGTTTTCTGAATAGTTTATTTGAGTTTCATGGCCTGGCTGGCTTTGAAGCGAGATCCTCAGGTCTCAGCCTTCTGAGTAGCTAGGATTATAGGCACCGATGCCTGGCTTTTTTTTTTTTTTTTCATCTAGTGACATGATCCTCAAGTGTTTGCCTTTTTCTCTACTGATACAGTATATTGTTATAGTATAATAAAAAAACATAGGCATTGTGATTTTTGTTCAAGTTTGGATAGCTCTAGAAACTTCCTGACAAGAGTGACCTGAACATATCCTCATTCACTATGAATGAGCACACCTAGGCACAAATCCTTTTTACTGATGCTCAACCAAATTTTCCAACTTTATCATAGTATAAAAGCCATCTGTAGGCCAGGTGACTGTTACTCATGCCTGTAATCCTATTTAGGGTGCTGAGATCTGAGGATTGAGGTTTGAAGCCAGCCCAGGCAAGATTAACCACCAAAAAGCTGGGAGTGGAGCTGTGGCTCAAGTGGTAGAGTGCCAGCCTTGAGCAGAACAGCCACGCAAGGAGCTGGGAAGGTGGCTCAGTGGTAGAGTGCTTGCCTTGCATGCATGAAGCCTGGGTTTGATTCCTCAGCACCACATAAGCAGAAAAAGCTGGAAGTGGCGCTGTGGCTCAAGTGGTAGAGTGCTAGCCTTGAGCTGAAGAGCTGAGGGACAGCACCCAGGCCCAGAGTTCAGGCCCCACGACCAAAAAACAAAACAAAACAAAAAAACAGTCAAGCAAGAACACAAGGCCCTGAGTTCAAGCCCCAGTACCAGCACCAAGAAAAACATGCATTCATCAGAGACCCTGTTTCATGTTTTGAACTTCGATCTTTTCCCAGGCTTGATATGAGCTATGTCCTCTTTCATGATTCTGGGCAAAAGCAGTGAGCCACGGCTCCCACTCGGCCACCCAATCACAAAGTTAAGCAGAAGGGAGCTGGGAGGGTGGCTCAGTGGTAGAGTGCTTGCCTTGCATGCATGAGGCCCTGGGTTCAATTCCTCAGCACCACAGAGGCAGAAAACGCCAGAAGTGGCGCTGTGGCTCAAGTGGTAGAGTGCTAGCCTTAAGCTGAAGAGCTGAGGGGCAGCGCCCAGGCCCAGAGTTCAGGCCCCACAACCCAGAAGGAGGAAAAAAAAAAAGAGTTAAGCAGAGGGCTAACTGTTGGGGAGTTTGGGTGCTAAATGGATTTTGACTTAGCAGGATGGAGTTCCTTACTGATGGGCTATGATTCTTTTTTTTTTTTTTTTTGGGTCCGGTCGTGGGGCCTGAACTCTGGGCCTGGGCACTGTCCCTCAGTTCTTCAGCTCAAGGCTAGCGCTCTACCACTTGAGCCACAGCACCACTTCCGACTTTTTTCTTGCTTATGTGGTGCTGAGGAATCGAACCCAGGGCCTCCGGCATGCAAGGCAAGCGCTCTACCACTGAGCCAACTTCTCAGCCCTGATGGGCTATGATTCTATCACGTGATCTACCTAATAAAATTTTGATACGAGGTCCAGGGAGAATCCTGGTTATTGAGCACATCTGAGTCCCAGGATGTGCTAGGTGCCAGAAGCTGAAGGCTTTCCTGAGTTCTGGGACTTTGTTTTGACAAATGATCACACACACACACACACACACACACACACACACACACACACACACACACACACACACACTCTCTCTCTCTCTCTCTCTGTTTTGACAAATGATCACACACACACACACACACACACACTCTCTCTCTCTCTCTCTCTCTCTCTCTCTCTCTCTCTCTCACACACACACATACACTGCCTTGTGGCCAGATTCTGAAGTGGGGGGAAGAGGGGTCTGGCGGGCCTAAGCCTTTAACTTATTGGGCTTGGACAGAAGCTGGGCAGTTCATTTCACAACTGAGTTAAACCGCAGCTTATGCACTTGGTGCTGTTTTTTGGGGGGATTGATATCTAACCAACCTTGTATTTCTGGGATAAATCCTACTTGGACATACTATATAATCTTTTTTTTTTTTTTTTTGGTTGTGGGGCTTGAACTCTGGGCCTGGGCACTGTCCCTCAGCTCTTCAGCTCAAGGCTAGTGCTGTACCACTTGAGCCACAGCGCCACTTCTGGTTTTCTGGTGGTTAATTGAAGTCTCATGGACTTTCCTGCCCGGGCTGGCTTTGAATCATGATCCTTAGATCTCAGCCTCTAAGTAGCTAGGATTACAAGCGTGAGCCACCAGTGCCTTGTGTGAACTCACACAAGACCTGGGCACTGTCCCTTTGTTTCTGTTGCTCAAGACTAATACTCTACTATAAGAGCCACAGCTCCATTCCCACCTTTTTGCTGGTTAAGTGGAGATAATCTCCTGGACTTTCCTGCTCTATCTTTGAATTATGATCCTCAGATCTCAGCCTCCTGAGTAGCTAGGATCACAAGCCTGAGTCACCAATGCCCAGGTACTGTCTAGTAGATTTTTATCATAGTTTTTGTGTGAGTATATATGTGCATGGGTGTGACCCCCATCACATTAGAGTTTGGCATGAATGAATGATTTTGCCAACTTTCACAACGCTTACTGTTGCTCATCCCTAAATGAAGCCCACAATCCTCTTTACAAAGCCATCCCTTGACCACTACCCTCTTTCATTTGAGATGGGTACGGCTGTGGGTTTGCTTGGGCAGGGGAGGGGGTGGTGCTGGGGATGGAAGGAGAGCCCCCTGCATGCGAACCACGTCCTCTCTGACTAATAGCAACCACCCCAGAGGGCTACGGCACTCACACAGGGCTCAATACAGAAGTATCCTAAATACATTTTCTGCATCGAGACACAGACACGCGTCTCCGGTTATTTCGTGGCAGTCAATCGGTTCTGCAGCGGTAAGGAGGCTACAGAGACAGCTATGCGCTCTTCTTTCTGTGCTGCAGCCAGGAAACAAATAATGATAGACCACGAGGGACCTTTTCAGGCAGGTGATTATGTGTGCCGTTTCCTTC
>NW_027204917.1:0-19183 GCF_024711535.1 Dipodomys merriami
TTCTGAAACATGTTGGTTATGTCTATCTCTTCTCTGTGCTCTCTTTTCTTAGTTAAATGTTCCTGGTTCTTTGAACCATTTTTCTAGATAGGGCTTCCTGATTCTTCTGACTGTGCTCAATCTGCTTTGTGGGGAATCTTGAATACTTGCTTGGAAATAGAGCCTTTCCCACTTCATCCCATGGGTCTGAGGGAGAGTTCCCAGCTTTGCCCATTTCCTGTCTTCTTGTCCTTCTGTGAACTCAGACCTTACCATCTGACTTTTCCTGTGGAAGTAGGAGATGGGCAGAGATTCCAAGGAGATGGATAAGAAGGCAAAGGTCCATCAGCTCAGTTAGGGTCATACCAGCAAATACAACTAGATTCTTTGAAGTGTCACAAGACTCAGTGTGCTTGTGTGGTGGGCCTAGTTGGGGTGTGTGTGTGTGTGTGTGTGTGTGTGTGTGTGTGTGTGTGTGTGTGTGTGTGTGTGTGTGTGTGTGTGTGTGTGTGTGTGTGTGTGTGTGTGTGTGTTGGTATTAGGGCTTGAACTCAGGGCAGCTTTAGTACTTATGGCTGGCGGTCTACCACTTGAGCAATAGTTCCATTCTTGGCTTTTTGCTGGTTAATTGGAGGTAAGAATCTCACAGACTTTCTTGCCTGGGCTAACTTCAAACCACAACCCTCAGATCTCAGCCTCCTGAGTAGCTAAGATTACAGGCGTGAGCCACCAGCACCCAGCACACTTCGCATGTTTTAGCATGTTAGCCTAACACCTACCAGATTTTCCTGCTGTCAGCATCCAGACTTGCTTTCTTTTTAGTTGGAGAATGTAGACATGGGTTCTAGCCTGAACGTGATTTATTAGTCATCCACACACTACTGAAACTTTCCAAGCCTTGGTTTTCTTGTTCTCTGTGACAGTCTGTGATGAGGTGAGATGCTGGATCCTTTCTCTTGAATGAAGCCACCTGAGATTTGAGGGTGCTTAGGATGGGGCCTGGGATGGGGCAGAAACTAAACATGTTAGGGAAATGTACTGGATATTTTCATACATTTGATTATAAGCAACTTGCATGACGAAGGGCCTTTGAAGTTTGACCTTGGAGGAAATTCTCCAATCCTCTACCTTGTACACCAGGGGGTCAGCTGGGAGAAAAACTCAGCAAAAAATAAATAAATAAATCAGAGGAGCTTCCGGGCCCCAGAGCCTCCAGGCTCCAGTGCTCTCCTTCTAATAACCGAAAGGGCTATTAACAGTCTCTTCACTTATTAAAACAATTTTTTTGATGCCTGTCTCTTTGGCCCTGGCTATGTGCCAGGGGAAGAAGCCGGAATCCCACATCCCCCTATTGAAGGCTTGCCCCTTAAAAGGAAAGAAGAAACTTCATTGCTCAAGAATCAGTCTTTTTTCTTGACACGGGTTCTCCTTGCATTTAAAATCTCCATGGGGGTTAAAAAACAAAAACAAAATCACAAGCAAGTATGGAACCACTGGGGTTTGGACAGATGGAGGAGACAACAAACAAACAAGCAAACCCTAGTGTTCAAGTTGGGGCTGGTGGGCTGGTTATGTTGACCTATATTCAATTCAGGGACTTGAAAGGATCAATGATGCCAAAGCGTTCTCAGGCAGGGCAGGGGAACACCTTCAGATTTTATTAATTGATTGATTGATTGCTGGTACTGGGGCTTGAACTCAGGGGCTGAGGTCTGTCCCTTAGCTTTTTCACTCAAGGATGGCACTCTATCACTTTAGCCACAGCTTCCATTTTAGCTTTTTGCTAGTTAATTGAAGATGTGAGTCTTGTAGACTTTCTTGCTCTGGCTGGCTTTGACCCCTAATCCTCAGTCTCCTGAGTAGGTAGGATTACAGGCTGAGCCTCTAGGGCCTGGCTTGTAGGACACATTTGTTAAAACAGTTTATATTGTCGGGCACTGGTGGCTTACACCTGTAATCCTAGCTACTCAGGAGGCTGAGATCTGAGGATCGCGGTTCAAAGCCAGCCCGGGCAGGAGAGCCCGTGAGACTCTTATCTCCAATAAACCACCAGAAAACCGGAAGTGGCACTGTAGCTCAAGTGGTAGAGCGCTCGCCTTGAGCTGAAGAGCTGAGGGACAACGCCCAGGCCTAGAGTTCAAGCCCCACGGCCAAACAACAACAACAAAAAGTTTATATTATGACTTTCAGACAAACATAAAATGAATACATGTCAAAATTACAATTAAGCTAGCTGTCTGTGATTCACACTTGTAAACATAGCTACTGGAATCTGAAGGATCTTAGTGAGCAGCATAGCTCAAGTAGTAGACTGCCTAACCAAGTGAGCAAACTGAGTAAGAAGGAGGTCCTGAGTTTAATCCCCAGTACCACCACCACCACCACCAAGAACATGTATATGTATTAAGCCCATAGAGGAATGAGAAATCCAGTAGGGTATTTCAGCTGGTTCAAAGGAAAATTCCAAGTTCCACATTTGTATAGGTCAACCAGGAATCCTGGAACAAATGAATCTACAAGTAGATATAAAGCTAGTTTATCCACAGGGCACTAATCAATTGCACTCCATTAGACACAACAAATTTACATTTCTATGAGCAAGAAGCCTCTGCATGTTCAGTTTCCCACAATTTATATAGCGGTAAAATAGCTCTTAGTGAGGGTAAAGCTGAGATAACTCTGGTTGGTAAGTTCAAAAGGACACTCTAGAATCATCTTTTGTCCCTTGTACAGTCTTTCCTGACAATTCTTTCTGACACTTCTTGGACCTGTCTGCAGCCTTCATCAGTAATGATGGCTTTGCGCTCCTCTTGCTTTGTAGTGTCGCCTCAGATTTCCCTAGCCCCTCTGACGGTCTAGCTCAGCAGAACTGTTTTCCTCTGCCTGTTCATCCCTTCAATTCTGCGGTGTTTTTTTCTCACCCCCTCCCACCTTCTACCCACACTTTTCAAGTTAATCTCATTTCTTCTTTCTTCTTCTTCTTCTTCTTCTTCTTCTTCTTCTTCTTCTTCTTCTTCTTCTTCTTCTTCTTCTTCTTCTTCTTCTTCTTCTTCTTCTCCTCCTCCTCCTCCTCCTCCTCCTCCTCCTCCTCCTCCTCCTCCTCCTCCTCCTCCTCCTCCTCCTCCCCCCCCCCCAGGTTCTTAGGCATGCAAGGCAAGCGCTCTACCACTGAGCCACCTTCCCAGCCCCTCATTTCTTCTTTTGTCTTCAAGCCATCAAAGTCCTACAGATGACTGTCATACTCTATTCTCCATCCTTCTGAACTTCAGGTCCACATTGTGTGTGTGTGTGTGTGTGTGTGTGTGTGTGTGTGTGTGTGTGCATGTGTGTGTGTGTGCTTGTGTGTTCTGTGTATGCATGTTCAGGCCAGTCCTAGGGCTTGAACTCAGAGCCTGGGCATTGTCCCTTGAATCTACCACTTGAGCCATACCTCTACTTCCAGCTTTTTGCTGGTCAATTACATATGAGAGTCTCATAGACTTCCTGCCTAGGCTGACTTCAAACCATGATCTTCAAATCTTAGCCTCCTAAGTAGCTAGGATTATAGGCATGAGCCACCAGCACCTGGCTTTAATACTTATATCTCTGTCTGTCTGTCTGCCTACCTGCCTCTCTCTCTCTATCATCTATCTTCTCCTACCTAAAGTTCATTTTTTCTTTTCTGGGTGCTGTAACCTGTCACCTGAGTGATTAATCCAAACCCTTGGGAGCCAGGTTTATCTCTCCTTACTCCCTGTACCCACCACCTGCTGATTATTCCTTTTCTTTTTCTTTTTCTCAGCTCCAGCCTGGCAGCTTCTGTCTGTTTCCATTATCCCTACTTGGTTCAGACTTCCTTCATTTCCCCTCCTGTTTAATACCAGAACCTCCTATCTGATTTTTCTGCCTCCAGCCTGACCCTATCTAATCCATACTTGACTCTGCTGCTGAAATAATCTTTCTAAAATGCAAATCTGATGTGATACTCTCATCCCCCAAATCACTCCATGGCTTTGGGTCAAGGTCAGGATAAAATTAAGCCCATGAACAACTTGGTCCAGGAGTCTATGAACTGACTTCAGTCTCCTCTCCAGGCTCACTTCTGGTCAGTCCCTTCACAGGCCATAGGCCTGCTTATACTGCCCTAGGACCTGAGCCATGCTATCATCTGTCACCCTAGCTCCTTGGAATGAAGTGATACTCTCTCCTCACAACATCTCTATCCTCCATCTTCATCCTCCCCTAACTTGCTATTTAAGGTCATCATACAAAACCTGCTCTGAGCTCTGTTCCTCCTGGGAGGTTTCCTCACCTTCTGTCCCGGTCCTGATGAAAGACTCCTAGATGCTTCTCTTCTGCACCCCCATCTCCCCATCTCTATACCCAGGTCACACATGGGTTTGGAACTGCTGATCGCTTTTCTTGTCCCATGAGTTTGCTTCATGGCTTCACCAGCTGGCTTGGAGACCCTTCAACAAGCCACTGTCCTCTCTCTTCAATGTCCCTAAGCTGACTTCCAATTGTGATAATCAGATCTCAGTCTCCTGTGTAGCTAAGATGAACAGGTATGACTCACTGATGTCTTGCTCCTCTTTGCTTTCTAAGCAATTTCCTTTGTGTTCTCCATTTCCCGTTTTTAATTTCCTCTGTGAAACTTTCACCCAGAAGCTCCTCACCCCACCTCAGGAGGCTGAGATCTGAGAATCACAGTTCAAAGCCAGCCTGGGCAGAAAAATCAGTAAGACTCTTATGTCCAATTAACCAGCAAAAAATGGGAGGTGGAGGTGTGGCTCAAGTGGTAGAGTGCTAACCTTGAGGAAAAAGAGCTAAGAGACAGTGCACTGGCCTGAGTTCAAGGCCCAGTACCATCACACGCATGCATAGCACACACACACACAGAAACATGGCTGGAGGTGGAGTGTCAGTTGAGTAAGCCGAGCCAAATGCCAAGTCTTATCCCATTTCCAACCCCCACCCCTCCTTATGGTGGATTGCTGCTTCAGGACTCTAGATCCATCTTTTAAAGTTCATCTGTCTATGACACTGTAAAAGTCTCAGAGGGTCTGGATGGAATTCTCTTAGGGATGTGTAGTCCAATGGCTGGGCTGTACTTGTTTGCAAATAGCTGCATGTTACCGGCCCAGAGTCTGCACCGAGTGCCCGCTTAGCAGGAGAGAAAGCCATTACTCCTGTCGGTCCAGAGTGCAAAGTGAAGCCGTAACCTCTGGACCGGGACCTGATGGATGCGCAGAGCGCAGCAGCTTTTACACCACGGAAGAAATGCATTGCAGGCCAGGGAGGGCAGCGGGGCGAGCAGAGGCGCCGACTGCTTGTTGTGCTTCTGGGCGAAGCCAACACTTCCCAACCTGAAGCGGGCCGGGTGTCAGGGCGGGGTGTGTGTGTGTGTGTGTGTGTGGGCGCCCGGTGACTCCCCGCGGCGCGCGCGCGGCCGGCCCGGACCGGGGAGGGGTTCCGCAGGGCGAGCGCCCGTGGGGGGCGGCGGGAGCCCGCGGTGGAGCCGCCTCGGGCCCGGTGGCCGCCGCGGCCTCCTCCGCGCTGCTCTCCACGCCTGGTTTATTATGCACGAGGCAGGCAATTTGCCTTCTGCCCCGGGGACCCATCTCGGAGACAAGAAGGTAGTTTGTTCTCTGTAATGGCTTCTGCTGGAGTGTGGCGGGGCCCGGCGCGAGCTGGAGCGCAGCGCGGGAGAGCGCGGCGGGTGGGCGGGTGAGGCGCGGAGAGGCGCCGTGCGGGCAGCGGCCGCCCGGGACCCAGACCTGCGCCGATGGCCCGCCACCCCTCCACCCTCCTCTGATCTCCTTGCTGCTTGCACATGTCTACCCTCCCCTTCTCCTCCTTTCCCCCTCCCCCGCCTCCTCCTCCTTTTGCGCAGATACTAGGGTTTGAACTCAGGGCCTCAGCACTGACCCTTAGCTTTTACGCTCAAGGCTAGTGCTCTACTGCTTGAGCCACATCTCCACCTCTGGCTTTCTTTTTGGCTGGCTAATTGGAGATTAGAGTCTCTCGGACTTTCCTGCCTATGCTGACTTCGAGTTGTGATCATCCGATCTCAGCCCTCTGAGTAGTTTAGGATTACCAGTGCCACTGGTGTCCGGCTCCTCTTGGCTTTCTAAGTAATTTCCTTTGTGTTCTCCATTTCATCTGTCTTTCTGGGTTTTTGTGTTTCTTTCTGCTCTTCCACTGTTTTCCTCCCCATTGGCGTTCTTTGTGCTGAGGATCTGGAAGAGCCAGGAGGAAGAGGCAGGAAGCATGTAGGATGATTAAATCGCTTCCTGAGGCAGGAAATGGCAGCCTCCTACCCAGGGTAGACTATCTCTTTTTTTCTCTTTGGCCTCCTTACTGTCTTGTTTCCTCCCTGAGCCGGACTTTGATCCTATGCTCACAAGGACCCTTCTAGCATCCATCTGTTTCTTTCCAGGCAATGGGAATTCTCCGAGATTGATCCTAAGAATGAGCAACCTTCTTGCCCCAAGTCGTAACCACGTTCTATTCACCAGAAATGTGACCCTGGAGCCCAAAGTGCTTCTAGTAGGAGGGAATAGGAAGGTGAGAGGAATCCAGAGGGCCCTGCCATGCTGTGCTGCTAGTTTTCTGGAGGTAATAGACATCAGCCATAATCCCCCGCCAGTGCTGCAGTGCCCGGGCAGCTCAGAACCTGGAGGACGCCCATGGCTTCCTTTCCTAGTGATTTCCTGGAGAATCATTCCTGGTTCTCACCACCTCTACCCTCATCCTGGCCATTGATGCTTCTTTCCCAGCCTGTGGTTTCCATGGAGTTTGTGAGCACCAAGCAGATACCTGCTATTTACCTAGGGATGCCTGACAACCCGGCTAATACCTCACTTCCTACTCCCACTTCTCTCCTATATAGCAAACTGTGATGTCCAGGGCCAGATTAGATGGTCCATGACAAACTGAATAAATTAGTGGGCCTTGTACCAAGTAAGATCCCCCTGAGGAAGCTTAGGAATCCTTGAACTCAGGGCCTGGTTGCTGTCCCTGAGCTTTCTTGCTTAAGGCTAGAGCTATAGCTTCATCCTCTTGGAGCCACAAGGTCCACTTCAGGCAATTTTTGGTGGTTAATTGGAGATAAGAATCACATGGAATTTCCTGCTGGGGCTGGTTTTGAGCTATGATCCTCAGATCTCAGCCTCCTGAATAGCTAGGATTATAAGTGAGCGTCACCAGCATGCACCTTGAGCACTCTCTCTCTCTCTCTCTCCTCCCCCTCCCCACCCCCCCATGTTATTGTTTTTTTGGGGGGTGGTCCAGTTGTGGGGCCTGAACTCTGGGCCTGGGTGCTGTCCTCAGCTTTTCTGCTCAAGGCTAGTTCTACCACTTGAGCCACAGCGCCACTTCCAGCTTTTTTCTTTTTGCCTATGTGGTGCTGAGGAATCGAACCCAGGGCCTCAGGCATGCAAGACAAGCGCTCTACCACTGAGCCACCTTACCAGCCCTGAATCTTTTATTTATTTATTTATTTATTTTTGCCAGTGCTGGGGCTTGAACTCAGGCCCTGGGCACTGTCTTAGAGCTTCTTTTACTCAAGGCTAGCACTCTACCACTTGAGCCACAGCTCCACTTCCAGCTTTTTCTGTGTATGTGGTACTGAGGAATCGAACCCAGGGCTTCATGCATGCTAGGCAAGCACTCTACCCCTGAGTCCCCTTCCTACCTCTCTCTCTGTCTCTTTAAAATAAAGCTTAATATATTTATAAGTTTGATTATTAGCTTCCATGCTGGTCAACAGAAAATAATTATAAATCGAAGATTATAGTGAAAATTACTACCATTCTTTAAAAGAGAATAACAAGTTTAGAAGCTGTACGTGCATTGTCTTTTGGGCTTTTCCCTGGAAATATTTTTAAAAAGTGGTGTCATGCTACAGAAAAGATTTTAGTAGGAAGGAAAGGGGAAAACAGAATGATGGAAGTAGAGAGTATGGGCAAGAATTCAAAGGAGACACACTCGGTGAGGAACTGAAATTCCCATCAGCCCCTGGGCCAGAACTTGGGGATTGGGCCTGTGTATGGTTCTTCCCCAGGGGGCACCGCAAAGAAGTCTGTTTCTGGCCAGCATTGCCCTGAGTAGTCCAGCCCTAGCCTCCCATAGAGTAACCCAACTTTGGACCAAGGGAAACCAGTGATTTGCTCCCCAGTCCAAACATCCATTTGTGCTTCTGTTCTAGCTCGCCCCAGTTCTTCCCAGCTCCACTGTCTACCCCAGCTTATAGATGAATAATGGGTCAGCTGGCCCAGCTTTCCCCCCTCCCACTGGGCTACCCCCCATGCCCTGCACCCTCCTCCCCTACAGAAGCTGGAGGTTGCTGTACATGGAGAAGGGTAAGGCAGGGCACCATTTGTCTTGGCATAATTATCTGTCAGGTACAGCTTGTGAAACCTCAGCCACCTCCCCCCAACCATGCAAGAAAATAAATTATACCCATGCACACAGAGACACGGCTGGTACCATCTTCCCTGACTGCCCAGTGAACCAGGGCTGCTGATGCCTGAATGCAGCCAGCCACCCACCCTCCCCCTGGTCCTAACACTTAAGCTTTCATCTCTGCAGCTCATGTCCCTCTGGTAGAGGGAAGTGCATTTGGCTACTAAGAAGTCCTGCATAGAGTCAGAAAGAAAACAATCAGAAACTCCTGACTATTTTGGATGAGAGGGGCTGAGGAGGGAGAGAAGCCATAGAGTTGCCTATAATTTCTAAAATGGACTGTAATGTGACTTCAGTTCCAAGGCACCGAGTCCCTTTCTCAGTAATGGTGATGACAGGTTGCTTTTAGGGCACGGCCAGTCAGTTCCTGGCACCGTGATATGCTCTTTATATGTTGCTCCACAAACCCAGCTAGGGGAACCGTATAGTGGATGTGTGTATTCTCACCGTGATGATGAAGACTTGGTGACTCAGAGAAGTGCTGTGATGTGTCCCAGTCACACAGCTGATTCGTGTACCCAACTTCTAGCCTAGCTCTTTACCCTTATGGACATGACTAGATCCAGATGCCCCCAAGGACTGGGGCAGAGGCCCTGAAGAGTTCTGTGCGCAGGTGCCTGCTAGAAGTCTGGCGAGGCCCTTGACTATAGTTTCCAAGCACAAATGGAAATACTGGATAACAAAGGAAGCTGGTTTTATTGAAATACAGTTATTAAAAGAATCCACAAACAAACTTGTGACACAGTAATCTACCACCTTCTCTAACAATGCACTGAACAGGCAGATTGAGCGGCAGATTGAATAACAGTCATCATTTCCAAGTTGTGATGAATGTAAACAATATTTCAGAAGACCAGTACCCACAATAGGATATGGCAACATTCTCATTTCTATTAGTGACAGAGACACAAGTATTGTAAAAACTACTAAGGCTTGTAACAATAAATAGATGAATACCACAGTCACTTGGAGATGTGTATGCATGTAGTAACTTCTCATCCAAGTTCTCGGAACACCCTCAAATGTAACTATGGGTCCCAGATAAACTGTACAAGCAATCCATTGAAATATTCTTTCATTTTGGTTTTATTATTTTTTTTTAAATTTTTGTTTGTGTGTGCCAGTACTAGGGCTTGAACTCAGGACCTCTCACAGGTCTTCTGCCAAATTCTTGCTAGTTAATTAGAGATGAGGGTCTCGTAGACAGTTCTGTCAGGGCTGGCTTTGAACCACAATCCTCAGATCTCAACCTCCTGAATAGCTAGGAGGATAGGTATGAGCCACTGATGGATGCCTGGCTTTCATTTCTTTTTCAAAAGATCAGTTTAGGAGTGGACATTTGGGGAGATCAAATCAGGTCTTCCTTTGGACAAAAGGTTTGAGAGTAAGTACATGGGCCTTTCCCTTGAGTGGAGCTAGGAGGTGGGCATTTTTATGAATGAACCAGCCAGGAAGTGTAACAGTTGAGTGCCATGCCTGACGGGCCCCAAAGCAGAAGTGGCAGAAGCAGGGCTTGAACCCCTTTTGGCATACTTCTGAGTCTGTACCTGTGATGTCTGTGCGTGGGGCAGCATCTTAGTCCTGCCCTTTTACACAGCACTGTAGTACTCCTCACATGGCCTGGCCCTGAGGTAACAAACTGCTTGGAATGTGTGCCTGGGTGTCAGGAGTGAGCAGGGCAGCCCCTTCAAGCCCAAGAAAAAGGATGCTTCATCGTGCAGTGGAGACAAGACAAAACTATAGGCCTTTACAGGGTCAGAAAAGCAGACCTTCTAGAAGCCTCTGTAGTTTTCCTTTAGCAGGCTGGATACATTGGCCAGGCAAAGCCTTTGGTGACAAGCATGCTGTCTGATGCCACTGGCAGTTGAAATGGGGTCTTCTTGGGGTTGTCCAGTGGAGAGAATGCAGGCCTCAGACATAGAAGATTGGGGGTACCTCCAACTTGCTTTGAGACCTTGAGCAAGTTACTGCACCTCTCTGAACCTGTTTAGAGAGAACTCCCATGAGAGATTTCTGTGTGTTCTTAGGAGACAGGAGATTATATAAAGGCACTTTGAAATGCTATAGTGTTATGCAGCTTTGATGACTATGAACAGGAAAGTAAAATAAGGGATTCCCAGGACACATGGGTGTGGTGGTCTTCTGGTACCCCCTTACTTGTACTGAGCAATCATTAAATCAGGGAGACTCCCCCCCCTCCCCCCTCCAACTCCCAACAAACTTGCTGTTGCTTAATTATGGCTTCTTTGGGAACCAGAGCGAGGCATTTATATTTTTCTGCCTACAGGAAAGAGGACTGACCCATTCAGCTTTTCCTAAGATATAAACCACAAGAAACTGCACCCGAGTCTTCACAGAGCTCTTTTATATTTCTTTCTTCAGTTCTAGGAAGTGGGTGTATTTATTTCTCCATCTTCATTCATTAAGAAATGGAGACTCATTTATGCCGAGATTTAGTGGCCAGGCAAGGTGAGAAGTCCAACTTCGGACTCCTTCCAGTTTCTAATTGTAGTTGGATAGATTCATGCTATGTATGTGTGTACGTGTGTGTGTGTGTGTGTGTGTGTGTGTGTGTGTGTGTGTGTGTGTGTGTGAGTACAGGCAGTAGTGATACACGTGATGCAAGGGAAGGTGATACTGAAATCCTTGTTTGAAGAGCAAGTGATATGGGGGGAGGGTGGGGGGAGGGCACGTGTCACCGATGCTTCTTACCTTTGTATAGGGACTCAACCTCCTGTGGTCAGGTCAGCTGCCATGGCTTGTTAAAGGGAAGCATTCTCTGTAGTGACTTTTCCTGCTTTTTTGTTTTGTTTTGGTCCTACCAAGCAATCCTCTGATCTACTGGTGGGAGACTTCTGCCCTCAGGTGGCGAGAGAGGAGATGTACAGATGAGCCAACAGATTTCTGGGCTTGGCTGTTCCCAGCAGGCCCCTATGTTAGCATGGCACCTCTGATAGGACTATTACTTGCTGCACAGTGCTTTTTCTTTTCTTTTCTTTTTTTTCTTTCTTTCTTTCTTTTTTTTTTGTGCTGGCACTGGAGCTTGAATTCAGGCCGTGGTGTTGCCTCTCAGCTCTTTTTATTCAAGGCTAGCATCCTACCACTTGAACCATGCCTTCGCTTCTGATGTTAATTAGACAGGAGTCTCCGATTTTTCTGCCCAGACTAGCTTTGAACCATGATGCTCCTGAATAGCTAGGATCGCACATGTGAGCCACCACAGTTGGCTTGTACAGGGCTCTTAACAGGATGTACCCCAGGCACAGACGGGACTCAGAGACATTGAAGGTTTTGCCACACCTCACAATTTTTCATTCCTGAGATCCTGCACTCTGTTCACTGCGCCCCAGAGAAACGTGGACCTGCTCAGGTGATGGTGGGAAGGGCCATGCTTCAAGATCCAGGGTACTCAATCTTAACCAGGCACTAATTTACCTGGACCAGACATGTGGCAGGAGGGATCTTCCTTAAGTCTCAAAACTATCCTGTGAAATAAATTCAAGGCGCATTTGCAGATAATAAAGGCTTAGCACATTTCAATCTGTGTGTTTTCAAAGCTCTCTCTTTCAAGACTATAATCTTGGAAATGATGAAACATCCCAAAGAGCTTTTGTTATGTGGGTTATATTTACTTACATTAGAGGAGAGAGAGGGGGGGAGAGAGAGAGAGAGAGAGAGAGAGAGAGAGAGAGAGAGAGAGAGAGAGAGAGAGAGAGAGAGAGAGAGAGAGAGAGAGAGAGAGGAGAGGGAGAGGGAGAGGGAGAGAGAGAGAGGGAGAGGGAGAGGGAGAGGGAGGGAGAGAGCTTAAAATATTATATGAATTTATTAATTAATGTGGAAATAGCAATACAACTCATATGTTATCATAAATAACCTATCTAGACAGAATCATGGCCATATTTAGATGATTGCAAATCTCTTTACTATGCACAATGCGGGCTCTCAAAAACTCCTCTGTATACCCATGAGAGAAGCAACGTGAAACGGGAAAATAACACCTTGTATCTTATGGAGAATCCCCAGGGATCCCAGGAACATATTTTGAGCACCACGGGCTGAGATAATTTGCTTGTGGGTTTACAGTTGAGGTAAAGCAGTGGGGACAAGATGCCACCCCAGGCCTACGCGACCTTCAAGGGTCCTCTAGGCTACCCCTCCACATGCAATGCAGCCCTCACTTAACCTCGAGGCGTCAGGGGCCTCCTTGGTAAGATGAGAGGGGAAGGAAGCGTGCGTGGCCTGTGGTGCTCTGGCGCTGACACTTTGCCAGTCTGTCTGAATGATGACAGGCTGGCAGCAGTGATTTTCAGGCTTAATCTCGTCCTGGGAATCCATGGCTGGTGTGCTTCAGTGGGCTGGAACAGTGAGACAGCAACCAGAGGACTGGAGAAAAAGAAAGGGGGAATCTTTTCCATTCTATGTCCTCCAGAGAAGTCAGCTTTGCAAGTCCCAACCTTTTCCGGAAGCCTTTTCTGGAAGGCTGGCATTCTATCATTTGAGTCACACTTCGACTTACTGCTGCTTTCTTCTGGTGAAATGGAGAAAAGTGCCTCAGACTTTCCTGTCCTCGTTGGCTTCAAATCTTGATCCTCACATCTCAGTCTCCTGTGTAGGTGGTGTGAGTCTGGCTTTCCTAGTCCTACTGATTGCCTTCAGAAAGAGTTCTGAACGTGGACCTCTCTACATTCTACTCTTTCTACCCATTTTGCTTCACTCTGCTGAGCAGAGAACATCTTACCAAAGAGCATTTCAGATGAGCAGAATAGAGTAGATGTCACAGAAACAGGCAGGAACAGGAATAGAAACTTTGGATAGTGTAACAAATCTAGCTTAAAAAAACTTTTCCTATAACATCTTTAAAGTTTTTGCAAAGGTAAAACATTAAACTTAAAATAGGTCTTAGTACATCAAAATACTAAGTTTTCTAATTGTATTCCAAGATGGTCTTTAAAATGTAATGTCCCATATATCACAGAAGAGCAACATTGATCTGCAATTGTACAGAATGAATTTTACAAACACAATAAATATATTACGCCCTCACACATAACAGTATGTATGTACGAGAGCAGTTGCCAATAATAGCTCAGAACAGCAAAAAGGATTAGCTTTCTCTCCACAAGGTGTAGCCCTGATCTATACTGGACTGATTTAAGAAAACTTGCCTGAAAGAATAGTTACAATGTAATTACAATGTTAAGTAGTTCTTCCTTTAAAAGAAAATGACAATCTAGCATTTTAACTGGTCCTCTTGATTCAGTCTTTCCTCACTGTTACTTATTCTGACATCATCAATGCCAGATTAACCTTTTTTGGTATTTATTTATTTATTTATTGTTGGTTGTGGGGCTTGGACTCTGGGCCTGGGCATTGTCCCTCTGCTCTGTAGCTCAAGGCTAGCACTCTACCACTTGAGCCACAGCACCACTTCCGTGATTTGTGGGAGATAAGAGTCTCACAGACTTTCCTGCCTGGGCTGGCTTTGAACCATGATCCTCAGATCTCAGCCTCCTGAGTAGCTAGGATTACAGACATGAGCTACTGGCGCCCCGCTGCCAGATTAATAGTGAATGTCTTCTTCCCTGCCTTCTTCCTGGTTGAAATAGAACATCCTGGCTTGGCATTCAAGATCCTTTGCTACTGACTGGTAGCAATACAGTATTCTTTTCTAAGCTTGATTTTCCATTGTCTCCTTCATGCTTACTTGACATGCCTCTAATGCTCACTCCCCCTTACATTTGGGCTAGCACTTTCCCCTAACATGGTACCTGCTTCAGGAAGCCAGGCTTGCCTGTTCAGCCCACAGGGTATCTCTAGCCTCACATCCTAGCACATCCCATCAGCATACCATCCATGGCTGCTATTGGTCCAAGGGAAGCTCTCAGGCCTATCAGGACAGAAGCTCCCTGAAGGAGTCACAGCATCTCATGGGTTTTCATTGCCTATTCTGTCTGGTCCCTGTTGTTCACTGGATGCTGATGTGGCCAGAACTTGATGGCTTGATCCTGACAGGTGCAGGAACTGGAGCTGTAGATATCAAGGTACCACAGGAAGGGGCAACATAGGACACTGAGTCAGAGAAGTTGCCTTTCATTTCCCACAGTGAATACCACAAATGCAATGCATGCTAAGGACATTGTAAAGCAAAAGGACTTTTGTTTCTTTTTTCTTTTTCTTTTTCTTTTTTTTTGGGTCCAGTCGTGGGGCCTGAACTCTGGGCCTGGGTGCTGTCCCTCAGCTCTTCAGCTCAAGGCTAGTGCTCTACCATTTGAGCCACAGCGCCACTTCTGGCTTTTTTTCTTTTTGCTTACGTGGTACTGAGGAATCGAACCCAGGGCCTCATGCATGCAAGGCAAGCACTCTACCACTGAGCCACCTTCCCAGCCCCGCAAAAAGAGTTTTGATAGAGAAGAACTTACTCAAATCAAGACATAACAAATGCACGAGGCAGAACAATCTAGGCTGTTATGAAACTGGACACACCAGTCTTTCTGATGTTCTAAACTTGAGAGTCCTGTCTATAAGAGCAATGTGACATTTTTGTAGAGTAGCTACTCAGAACAGACACATTGTAGAGGTGATATGAACATGCACAGAGTGCTTTCTCTTTCTCCCCCTCTCTCCCCACCTCTCTCTCCTTTTTAGTTTTTTTTATTCTGGTAGTTAATTGCAGATAAGAGTCTCACAGACTTTCCTGCACAGGCTGGCTTCAAACTGTGATCCTCAGATCTCAACCTCTTGAATAGCTAAGATTATAGGTGTGACTCACTGGTGTCCGGCTCTCAATGTTTTTAAAATACCAAAATTTCCAGTCCAACATGTTTTGGATTATTGTAGAAAACTTGGTTATGGTCCTTTATGGAGTTACAAGGACTAACTAGCTAGCTATTAGAATATGAGGGAGAGGGGTCCCCTTTGCTGTTACAAGGATGTTTCCTGACCTGTTGCTGCCATCTGGTGGCTAGAAGATTACAATGCAATTTAGTCTGCTTGAATAGTGAAGTCCCAAATAATGGAAATTTAGGAGAATGTGGGGTGCCTGAGGTATTTGAGGACTGTGGAAATCTTGGAGGATAGAATAATATGAGGCTGAGCTCTGTATGAGAATGATGACTTATAGCCTATGGGAAGTATGAGCACTCTATTTCAGAGTCTTTACTTAAAGAGTCTCATTATGTAGCCTATGCTGGCCTTGAACTCACAACTTAAAATCTTCCTGCTTCAGCCTCCTGAGTGCTAGATCACATATGTGAACACCACATCTGGCTGTCTGTAGTCTTTTAGCACATGTATGTAGCTAGTATGTAGCTTTAGAGATCTCTATGCAGTTGCTATCTTTCTATCCCATCAAGACAATATGACCTTTCTTTTTAGGCCTTTGTATCTTCAGTCTATCTGGGGTGCTTTGTCTTTCCCCTCCTGCTGCTCATCTGATTCCTGTCCTCTGGTCCATTAGCTCTCAGCCTAAGCATTACTTCCTTACCTATAGGGTCCTCAGATCCCAGCTGTGTGAGTAGCCAGGATTACAGGTGTGAGCCACAAACTCACAAATAGATTCTTTTTAAAGTAACCCAAACACAGTAAGCTGAGAGTATGGTTTAACAAAAAAAGATTGCTACTTTAGTTTGGATTTCATTTGAAAAGAGAGTTAATTTGTTCCAAATTCAGAAAAGATAAAAAAGGAAAAATTATCACTTTAGAGTATGATATTTTTAAATTTTGCTAACCCATTAAGTTGGAGGATGAGAGAAAAATACTTGGTGCTTTCAAGTCATTTTTTGGAGAGTAAATACTTTTTATCACCAGCATTTGTTGGAGAGGAATTCAGGGCAGGGGTCCTGTCCCATTCCAGTGATCTATAACTGAGAGTTATAGCTCAGAGCACTTCAAGGTGCTCTGAGCTCCCAATAACCTCAATATTCAATAATCAACACATGCCCAATTGAGGGGAAGTTGGACTTTGTAATCAATTTGCAATTCCTTGTAGACTTGAGCATTTCCTCTGTTAATGCAGAAACCAGAAGATTCACAGGAAGGAGACATTAACCGCTCAGAAGCTGAGTCCTGCCAAAGAACAGCTGGAAGAGAAGTGAGGGTGGAAGAGGGGAGCCAGGTCGGTTGGTAATATCTGGCATTGCGGGAAGCTGAGTGATTGAAGGGGCTCCTCTTCAGACTCCAGGCTCCAGGATGGTCCCAAGATGGCCCATGGGCTGCCAGGTTTTCTTCATCTCAATGGAGATTCTACCAAGAGACATAGATCTTTATGCCAGCAGCATTGTTTCTGGTTCTGTGTTCTGATTGCCATTGTCTTTGGTAAGTTTCCAGAGTGCAATGGATAGAGTGACCAGAGTTATGAGGAATAGGAAGAAGAAGAGAACTTGTATTAGGTAGCCAGGGTCAGATGTGGCAATAGCGAGTGTTTTCTTGTCCCACAGGAAGTCTGGGAGCTGTGGGAAAGTCATAGGCTTTTGAAAGGAGATGGGGACATGTAGTGCTCACACAACCAGGAAAGCATCGAGAGGGCTGGACTTGCTCTTTGTTATATCCCTGGAAGAATGTGTGAAGCCGTAGCAAATACCTTCTTTCCTCACAGGAGGCCATTCTCTTCTGGATTAAGGGAAAAGCCAGAGAAGTTTTTTCAGCAACCTTGACCAATGACTTTCAAGAAAAGATGGGGGCGGGGCTGGGAAAGTGTCTCAGTGGTAGTGCGCTTGCCTTGCATGCATGAGGCCCTGGGTTCGATTCCTCAGCACCACATAAGCAAAAAGAAAAAAGCCGGAAGTGGCGCTGTGGCTCAAGTGGTAGAGCGCTAGCCTTGAGCTGAAGAGCTAAGGGACAGTTACCAGGCCCAGAGTTCAGGCCCCCCCCCCCAAAAAAAAGATGGGATAATTAGCCAACTTCTAGCAGGGTGAGGGGAAGGTACTTGGTGAAGGTGAGGCCCAGTTGATCTAAAAGTTCCCATTCAGAAACCTCTGCCCTCTGTGCATCCCCTCCTGCATGCTAGACCTCTAGATGGCAAAGGATGCTCTCCAACTACCTGTCAAGACTCCCAATTCCATTATCTTTATACAACCTTATTATTTTGAATGTGTGTGTGTGTGTGTGTGTGTGTGTGTGTGTGTGTGTGTGTGTGTTACTGGGACTTGAACTGAGGGCCTGGACTGTCTGTTAGGCTTTTTACTCAAAGCTGGTGCTCTACCACTTGAGCCACATCTCCTCTTTTGGCTTTTTGGTGGTTAATTGAAGATAAGAATCTCATGGACTTTCCTGGTTTTGAACCCTGATCCTCAAGTCTCAGCTTCTTGAATAGTTAGGATTATAGGCATGAGACATTAGTGCCAGGCTCAGTGGTTTTTTGTTTTTTTTTGGGTCCGGTCGTGGGGCCTGAACTCTGGGCCTGGGCGCTGTCCCTCAGCTCTTCAGCTCAAGGCTAGAACTCTACCACTTGAGCCACAGTGCCATTTCCGGCTTTTTTCTTTTTGCTTATGTGGTGCTGAGGAATTGAATCCAGGGCCTCATGCATGCAAAGCAAGCGCTCTACCACTGAGCCACCTTCCCAGCCCTGTTTTTTTTTTTTTTTTAAACACATCATTACCATCTCATTTTAAACAATTTCCAACCTTCTCTCATGAAGAAACCTTATACGATTCACGCTTTTATTGTCCCTTGTTTCAAGGATATTGATCTCTCCTCCCAACTACACTGAGCTTTACTTAATCTTTTGTTTTCCTCTGTCATCCTCCAGTCCAGTGCTTCACACAAAGCTGTGGTTTGATTATGAACCCCTAACTCACTTTAGACAAGGAATTCATAAACCTTTACAACTGGCACTCAATTATCTGTGAGAGTTCTGGACTGGGTTGCTTCCCTTCACTGCCAAGGTTGAGTACTGGACCTGCAGGAAAGCCTATACACTCGATCTTCCTCTACACCTACTATCAAGAAAGCAAGGCTGGGGGCTGGGAAGGTGGCTCAGCGGTAGAGCACTTGCCTTGCATGCATGAGGCCCTGGGTTCGATTCCTCAGCACCACATAAACAGAAAAAGCCAGAAGTGGCGCTGTGGCTCCAGTGGTAGAGCGCTAGCCTTGAGCTGAAGAGCTGAGGGACAGCGCCCAGGCCCAGAGTTCAGGCCCCATGACCGGCAAAAAAAAAAAAAAGAAAAAAGAAAAAAAAAGAAAGCAAGGCTGAATCATTCATTATTTTTATTTATTTATTTGTTGGTTGTGGGGCTTGAACTCTGGGTCTGGGAGTTGTCCCTGAGCTCTTCAGCTTAAGGCAAGTGCTCTACTACTTGAGCTACAGTGCCACTTCCTGATGGCTAATTGGAGATTCTGCCAGGCTGGATGGTCCTCAGATCTCAGCCTCCAGAGAAGCTCGGATTACAGGAGTGAGTCACCGATGTCCGGCTTTCTTCATTTATTTTTCAAGAGGCAGAGCCCAGAAATGGAGTCCCATTGAAGAGCCAGGCAGCTTGAAGTCTCTAGAATCCTCCTCCCTCTCACAACCCCCGTTTATTCTTGGCCCCATTGAAGAAGTATTTCCCACTGGCTAGACCAGCAGGTGTGGATGGCTTGGATGGAGGCATCTTAGAATCCCAGTAGATAAAAGAAATGGCATGTAGTATGTAAGAACTTTTTCTCTACCTTCCTAATGATTTCTTTCTTGACATAGCCTGTATTAAGCTAAGGTTTCTGGCCTCTCTCCACAATGGCTTCCTCCCTCCTACCAGAAAGCCCCCGTGTGAGAGGTCTTCAGTTT
>NW_027204918.1:0-19172 GCF_024711535.1 Dipodomys merriami
TTTTGTTGTTGTTGTTGTTGTAATTTTATTTCTGGAAACCACCCCCCTCCAGCTACGTGCAGGACCCCTGTGTTCTCACAGCATCTTCTGGACAAACAGTTTCTTGGCCTTTTAGCTACTTCCCCACAAAGATGGTCGGAAGAGCTTCCAATTCCCAGTCCTGCTGTGTTAAAGGGGCAAACAGCGTCTTCAGTACTTGACATATGGTAAATATTAGAAAAGTAGAATCAAGAATCAACACAGGCCGGCTAATTCCAGAATAAATGCTCAATGAAAGTATGTGGAGTCGGCCAGGCACCGGTGGCTCACACCTGTAATCCTAGTTACTCAGGAGGCTGAGATCTGAGGATCCTGGTTCAAAGTCAATCCGGGCAGGAAAGTCCATGACACTCTTTTATCTCTAACCACCAAAAAGTCAGAAGTGGAGCTATGGTTCAAATGACAGAGTGCCAGCCTTGAGCAAATAAAGTAAGGACAGCGCCCAAATCCTGAGTGCAAGCCCTAGGAGTAGTGCACGTGCGCACACATATACACACATGTATGTGTACACACACACACACACACACACACACACACACACACACACAGTTGAACCGAACTAAACCCCAAGTATAAAATACAAGATCCCACAAATGCAAATTCCTTTCTTTTGGATTCTGGCTTTGGTCAGCAAATTTTAAAACAATACCCCATGAGAATTCAATGAACAAAAAAGCAAAACATTGTATCTTTTGTTTAAAGAATTTGTTGTGTGTTGCAGGCATCTTTCTGCTGCTGCCATAACCCCTTTACTTTTTCCAAGATATCACTATCTTCTTGAGCCAAAAATCATTACAATGTAAGATCTTTGTCAGCTTCCATAAAGCCAGCTTTTCAGTAAAGAAGGAACTAATTCTTTCCATGAGCTGTTAAAATGACCTGATCTATTACTATAATTGTAGACACACACATACCTAAAGAACCAACCACACAAACAAAATGCCTGTTACCCATTTTTCCCTCAGAACAAAGACAATTCTGTTCTCCACTTAAATAACAGGAATACTCTGATGCCTAATTCTTTTTAAGAGTGATTTTTTTTTGCAGAGCTATTTTTTTCTTATAATTATGTTAAGAGCCCTTCAAAATTTGATTTATGAGCAACCCCTTTTAGAATCTCTATGGGATATTACCTCAAAAGGAAATTTAATTTTCTAATGAATGTTTTTGAAACCATTCATTGCTTCGTTATTTCTTCTGCTCTCACACACTTCTGACCACAATGTTTTATGACTCAAGACATACACACACACACACTCCCTCTCTCTCTTCTCCACACCTCTCCAGCCCATCTGTCATCCACACCCCGCTCTCCCACACTTTTAATAGTTAACATATGTTTCCTGACATAAAAAAAAAAACAGTAGCCGCTGCTATCAAACTTTTATAGACTCGCGTTTATAGGCAAGACATCAGGAAATAAGGTATTTTCCTAGATATCTTGCTTATAATCAGCTTGTGGTTTCTTAGTGTCAGTTTGCTGAAAGACAAAGCTGAGTGGGCTGTCCATTCATCTTCACGTAAACTATTTTCTGAGATAGCCACACATAAACATAGCCTTCTCAAACCTAATCCCCTATGCTTACATCAAAAGTATTTAAAGTAAGGCTCCTAGAAAAACACATACACTTGAAGACCTAGCCCTTTACTTGTAAAGAGCCAGACAATTCCCTTGGTTTAATCAACATGCATTTTCAATGTTTTTTCTGGTTACCCTGAATCTGGCTGTATCAGATTTATCTTGACTCAGTGAGGAGCAAAGTCTGTTGGAATTGCGGGGCTCTGCGTTTCGTCCTCCTGTTGCCCCTTGAGGAGAACAGCCTGACTTGGGTCCATACCCTCGACTATTCCAGCCTCCAGGTTGGAATAAGGAATAAAACACAGCAAGCTCTGCCAGGTGCATTCTCCAGCAACCTCTGCACTTCTTGCTGAGTCTCAGTATTGGGCCAGACACACTTTGGTTTTGTCTATTTGTACATAATTTCATCCAGCTGCCAGACTTTTAGAAACTAGATTCTGCCCCATTGTCATGGGGGTCCCTGGCTAGGATATGGCTCCAGAGTTCTGATGCTTTCCATACCTGAGAGATTTTCCTCAAAACCCTCATTGAGACAGATTCTGTTTCCCAATCAAGAAAGCCATGTTCACCGCCTACCAAGTTACTTCTAATCTGATTCTACCTGCACACTCACACTACAGAACTTCATGCCCTTCACCGACATGAGTCCCTAGAAACCACCCGAATGTCACACTTCACTTGTCCTTGTCCACTTCACCTGACCTCTCCTTATCTCTACACCTCACACAGACTCAAGCTTATCATTGCTGTACCCTAGATACAGCAGCGATGTTCCTCAGTCTCTCTTGTTCATTTACCCACCTATTCTTTTCCTCCTTCAATGCCTACTTGCAGTAATTATAGGTGAGTGTGCCAAATATTATACTGTCTAAATGAGGCATCATTGAAAGAAAGGAGGATAACTGCTATGATATTAACTATGCTGGGAAAACTGAGATGTTGGTGATGGGAACAAGGTGAACAATGGTGAATGTCTAGCCAAAACCAAAACAAAGAGGGCCCAGCCAGTCTGAGGGCTGCCAATGATGAAGATGATGGCTAAAGATGGTAGGGCCTGCTCCACCTACAGCTTAGAACTTGGACTACAAGAGAGCTGCTAATTGGTAGATGGTGGACACAGTTGAAAAGCTGGATGTAGAAGCTGCTCAATGGGAAATGGAGAGTCAAACAAATGCTACCCAAATCTCTCTGATGAAGAGCTGTGAGACCAGGCCGTCCTGCCAGACATGCTGCAGGACTCCTGCAGTCCCACTGCTTAACCTACAGCAGGTATTCCCCAAGCCAAGACCACAGATTCTGGTCATGAAGCCCAAGACCTTAACAGCCAAATCAACTTTCACACACCACTCCTCAGCACTTTCTCACGCACACGATCCTACTGAGAGAGATATTCATGGACTTGTTATCTTTCTCCTAAGTCCTTTTCTTCCTCCTAAGTTCACTAAGCAGTCCGACTTTGGGGCAAGCCCCAGACAATCATGAAACCAGGCTCAGGCTTCTGGGTCACGCTGACTGAGGCTACACACCAGCCCCTCACCACACTCTCTCCCCCCTTTCAGAGGTTTTGCTCAGGCAAATTGCCCTTTCCATGACTAATCCACTCATCCTCCAGATAGCTCAGGATTTAACGGTAAGTAATGCTCTTCTGGACCACTAGTAGGAAAAGAAAGAGTAATCAGGGGAACAAATTATATTCATCAGAGCAATTAAATCTCTAAGGTATCTTGGAAAAAAATCTAGCCAAACATGAGCAAGAAGTGTGTGGGGAAATCAAAAATGAGGCTATGCAAACACAAGATGGCCTGACTAAGTGCAGAGATAGGATATCTGTGGGAAGGAAGAATGAATTTTGCCAAGAATATTATTTTCCATATTCTCCAGTGGTCTATAAGTTAGATGTAAATTTGATCAAAATCCCAATCATTTGTGTGTGCACATGCATTTTTGTGAGAGATTTGTCAAGTTAACCTTCCAATTTCTAAAGAAAATAAAAAAGATTCAAAGTGATTAAATACCTAAATATGAACAATAAACATTTAAAACTGCTCACAGGAATATAGAAGAAAGCCTATATAATCTTACGATAAAGAAGAATTTAAGGGAGACTAAGCAAAAAAAAAAAAACTTAGTGAAAAGATGAATAAATTGATCATCACAAGATACCATATGTGGGGTATAGTGGCTCAAACCTATTACCCTAGCTGCTTTGGAGGCAAAGATTGAGATCATGGTTTGAGGCCAGCCCAGATAAAATGTTTGTCAGACCCCTTTCTCAATGAACAGCTTGGTATAATAGTAATACAGGAGGCTGAGATCAGGGGATTTGCAACTCTACACCAGACTGTGCAAAAAAGTTCATGAGATTCCATCTCAACAGAACAAAGATGGATGCAGGGGTGCCAGCTATGTCCGCAGACATAAAACAGAAGGACTACCATCCAAACTTGGGCTCAGACAAAAAGCAAGATCCTATCCCAAAATAATCAGCACAACAGAGGACTAGAGTATGGCTCACCAGTAGAGCACCTGTCTAGTAAGCATGAAGCCCTGAGTTCAAATTCCAGTACAACCTTAAAAGAAAAAAAATATTGCTAAAGAGTGAAAACATGAAGGTCAGATGCCCAGTAGCTCATGCTTATAATCCTCACAATGCAGGAGGCTGAGATCTGAGGATCATGTTTCAAAGTTAGCCTGGGCAGAAATAGCTCATCTCCAATTAACCATCAGAGGTGGAGGGGTGGAGGTGTGGCTCAAGTCATAGAGTTCCAGCCTTGAGAAAAAAAAAGCCAAAAGAGAGCCCAAGGCCCTGAGTCCAAGCCTTAGTACTGGTTGGCATGCACGTGTGCATGTTGTGTACATACACACAGACACATACACACACTCGTGCACAGGAAAGCATATACTTTTAATATACGTCATTCATAAACACTTTTCATCAAGGTTATATAACAAAAGAGTTCAGCATAATTTGGGGTAGGGAATCACACCCTCCCCTGGCCTCTCTTCACACCTACTTTATTCCCAACTTGTTCTTCGTCTCTTCTGCTGGATCTCCAAAGCTGGATGGACTGTCCGAGGTTGCCTCTCTGGACCTGGTTTCTGCCTACACTCACTTCCTTGATGATATTATCCCACCTCATGAAATCCAACAGCAAGACACAGATGGCTGACAAATGCATTCTCTACTCAGACCTACTTCTTCAACCTCAAGGTCATGAGACGTATGAAACATACAACCCAAATCCTATTCCTGACCTATCCTCCACGGAAGCATATCCTCCTTGCCATCAGCAGATTTCAGTCAGTAGCTACACCACTCTCCCAACCGTTCTGAGACAATCATTTGATCCTTGACTACTCTTTGCCTACCCTACCCTAACCCCTCAGTATGTCCCACTGACTGCCTTCAAGAAACACTCAGAATCTAACCACTTCTCTCTCTGCTTCTGTTAGTCATCTAGTCTCGGTCCTACCACCATCAACTCTCTTCTACCTCCTAATTGGTCTTCCTACCTCTCCTCCCTGGGCCCAAAACAGTGACTGAAGGAAGCCTTTCATAGTACGGTGAATGCCTTCACCCCACAACAGCTCTATTCACTCAGAAATCCCAGGGACTCTCTCACTTCTCTCTGTGCATACTCAGCACAGACAGTGCTCAGCTACAAACTCTCTTGGTGCTTCCTAAGTGACTTGTACTCTTCTACCTTATGGCCCTCTTGCTGGAACATTCTGATCCTTATGGCCCTCTTGCTGGAAAATTCTGCTCCCTAGAAAACTGTACAACTAATTCTTTTACCCACTTCCAAAATCTGCTCCAATATTGGCTTATCCAGTGAGGCTTTCCAATCTTTCCAATCTTTTTAATCTTTTAACATCCAATCTCTTTAATCTTTCCAATCAATTTAAAATCATGGCCCTTAGCTCCTTGTTTATTTAATAGTTCTAACTCCTGTATGCTACTCTGTTTTATCCCAGTGTTACTTTCGCACATACCATATGATTTATTTTTTAAAGGCTTATTATATATATGTTGTCTATCTCCTCTGCCATAATAGAGCCAATGTTGTATGTTTGGTTCCACTGGAATATCCTAAGAATCTAAACAGCATTTCAAATGTAAAGTTATGTTACATTTCTTCGAAAAAATTGAAGCAAGCAAGTAATGTACTAAAATTTATCAATGCTGGGAACTGGTGGCATAGTAGTCAAGAGTGAAATCTATGCTTTTTAAGCATTTTAATTACTTCATACTTTTAAAGAAAACAGAATAAAAAAACAAATACTAAAGGAAACATGCTTATTTGTAAATATAACTTTCCCACTGTTACACTTTTAGCTCTCCAGCTAGGTGCCTAGACCGATTTTGCCCAAAAATTTCCACTAGACACATATGACTATTCAATTTTTAATTTAAATAAATTAAAATTGAAATTCAGTCTATTAATTACACTAGCTACCTATCAGTTAGTACTCAAGTACAGCCGGGGCTGCCATTCTTGAAAGGTCCATCTGACATCATGGATCAGACTCTTCAGCACCTGATAGGCATCTAGAATATCATGAAAGTGAAGGCCATCTAACAAATGGAGACTCTACAATAATACTCTGCATTTCACAAACACTTAACAAGCAAAGAAGGTTAAGCTGTAAGGTCAAATGTTGGCCCACGCCTACAAATCCTACTTTGTTGTGAGGCTGAGAGTGGGAAGATCACAATCAGAACCCAGCCAATGCTGAGGTCCCCATCTCAATCACTAGTAGTGGTGCATGCCTGTTATTCCAGTTATGCAGAAGGCAGTTAGGAAGATGGTTTTCCAAGGCCAGTCTTGAGAAAAAAGAAAAAAAAACTAAGACCCTAACTCAAAATAAGTAAGGCAAAAGAGCTAGGAGTAGTGGCTCAAGTGGTAGAGGACCTGCCTACAAGCATGAGAACCTGGGTACAAACCCAAGTACTGGTCCCCTCCACCAAAATAAAAGAAGACAAAAAAAAGAAAAGAAAAGAAAAAAAAAAGAACTCCACACAGACATTTTCTTTATGCTTCTACCTACTGAGAAATCTAATATAATCCTGAGGCAGGGAAATGGGTATGTGCTTGCTTATTTTTGTTTCTTTACTGTGTTCTGCAAATAATATTCTCCCAGTCTTAACTTTAATCTTTGATAGTCTTCATTCTGCTTGTTCTAGTCTATTGATGATGCTTTCTACTGTTTGTTTTTTTAACTTACTTGTATTTGACCTTTTATTTGAAAAATGGTTTGCTCATTTGTTTTTAGAATCTCAATTTCCTTGCTGACTTTCTTGTCCAGGTCTTGAACTGGTTTATTTATCTGTCTGTCTGAATTCTATCTGAAGTCATTGATCATAAAATCCAAGTAAGCGCCAGGCATTGGTGGCTCACGCCTGTAATCCTAGCTACTCAGGAGGCTGAGATCTGAGGATCGCGGTTCAAAGCCAGCCCAGGCAGGAGAGACCGTGAGACTCCTATCTCCAATAAACCACCAGAAAACCGGAAGTGGCACTGTAGCTCAAGTGGTAGAGCACTCGCCTTGAGCTGAAGAGCTAAGGGACAGCGCCCAGGCCCAGAGTTCAAGCCCCACGGCTGACCAAAAAAAAAAAAAAAAAATCCAAGTAAGCTCTGAAATTCTTTGTCCAGAATTCCAGTCTTTTATGCATCATGGGATGGATGTATTGAGATGCTTTTTAGCATTTGGAGGAGTCATGTTTTGCATTTTCATATGACTTGTATTTCTACATTACAGTTAGTACATACATTGTTCTGGATATCTTTCATCACCACTCAGAAAAGAAAAAGCAATAAACATAATAAAACCAATAATTCAAAACCAAAGCAGTTATTTAAATGTGGTAGAAAACAATTGTAAATGTCAGTTACCCCCTGCAATTGGGTATCAATGAAGAGGAATTATGTCTGGGAGATAAGGGCTGGTTTGGAGGGGAGTTGGGTTTTTTTTTTGTTTTTTGGGTTTTTTTGGAGGGGAAGAGGGTGCTGATCCTGGGGCTTGAACTATGGGCCTAGGTGCTATCCCCAAGCTTCTTTTATTCAAGGTTAGTATTCTACCACAAACCACAACTCCACTTCTGGCTTTCTTTGGTAGTTTACTGAAGGTTAAGAATCTTATAGACTTTAATGCTTGGGCTGGATTCAAACTATGATCCTCAGATCTCAGCCTCTTGAGTAGCTAGGATTATAGGTGTGAGCCACTAATGCTCAATTGAGCCACTAATGCTCAGTTGATGAACTAGAATTTCAAAATAATATTTTAAGTATAGGTATTGATACCTAAAAAGAAGAAAAAAGGGAAAAGAAAAAGAGAGAAATCAAGGTATGAAAGGAGGAAAACATATGGTATGAAGTTCTTAGAAATACTGGTAAAAGAGCAAGACATGTAGAGAGAAAGAAAAAAACAATAACAACATATCAACAATAACAGCTGCAGAAGGAAAGTGAAAAAGGAAAAAAGAAAACCTATTGCTATTCTTGCTGAGAAAATGTATTGATCTCATCTCCCCCATGTTGTGTGTGGGGTGGGGTTGGGTTGGGTTGGATGTTTCTTGTTTTGTTGGGGGTGGGGGTGTCTGAATTCTGGACAGGTTATACTGAAAAAGTTGTCTAGTTTTAGGATTTAGCTCCATGGAAGACCACTCACTTGCAAAATCCTGAGTGAAATCTCTAGCATAGAAATGCTGTCTGCAAACTGAGAAAACAGTAAACAGCCATCTCCCTCCTGCCACTCAGCAACTCTGACTCCTGATCCCTCCCCCCATTCCAGTTAATTCCTTAATATGGACTCTTAGTCTCCTCTCAACTGCATTGTTAAGGAGCACCACACTCGTAGTACACACCTGACACCCTCCAGATGGCACCCAAGGCTCAAAGAAGTGGTGCACCACCAGCAGTCACTGTCAGCTCTGGAGAGGGCAACTGACACACTCACATGGTTCTCACAGACCTTCAAGATTGGCAATGACTCCACCCAATCCTCACCTGTTCCCAACTTGACTTACATCAGTGCTGCAAGTGCAGCATTGGTAGCCATGATCAACACAGTTTCTGGCTTGCAGTTTTAGGTCTCTCAACAAAATTTTAATTGAACTAGACTAATGTTGATTTTCTATTACATTGAAGGATTTCTTAAGTAAACTTGAAAATAGTTCCACAGTATGTGACATTATAAATTTATTTTTCTGTGATTTCTGTGTGTGCCTACTTTGATAATGCTTCTTGCACATGAGTCTATTTGAGGACATTTTGAGGACAGAAAATATTTGAGGACAGAAACTACATTTGCTGTGTTTACCACAAATTGGGAATATTTAGATAATTCATGTAGAAATTAAATGTGCTTTGTTTATTCCATTATCAGTCTAGATGACTTGAAATATCAACTTTGTCATGTATACTATTTCAGTGTACTGCTTTAATAAATTCACCAATTGGCAGTCCACAGTTGATGATTAAATTGGTCACACCTACTGTCATGAGAAGTCAAGGCAGAGACCACATGACCCTCTGAGCTGAAACTGTTAATCTAACCTTCTATAGAAAAGGTCCCCACTCATCCTCTGGGCACTTATTAGTTCCTAATCACAGATTACTTACACACCAGTGCACTATGTTTTAATTTCAGCTAATAGGAAAACCTCTGTCTTGGCTAGTTTTGAGTATTTGTTCTTTTTATATATAGCTTCATATATTTGGGGGCAGTTAAAAAATTAAAAGGCTCCTTTGGGATTCAAATTGGGGTTTTATTAAAGGGTGTTTATGTGATACTGCTTTGCATTCCAGAAGCAGGGTATATTTGACTCTAGTTTTATGGCCTTCCATAAGATTTTATTCTTTTCTTCATACATCTACTATCTTTCTTATAAAATTTATTCCCAAGTCTTTTATAGTGTCTTTCAATTATGAATTGGATCTTTTTATAATTTTCCACTTCTGATTATTTATTGCTAAGATGGGAAAACACTATGGATTTTATAGTCATGATGGGGCAAATTCCCTTTTATTTACTTTTATTATTTTATTTTACTTCATTTCATTTCATTTTAGAAGAGTCTTTGTTTGCTGCTGAAGTCGGTCTCAAACTCCTAAAGTGATCCTCCTGCCTCAGCTTCCCGAGTGGCTGAGACTATAGGTGTATACTTACCCCACAAAGCTCTAACAGCTTCTTTGCTGAGACTCCTCCATTTCTCAAGTGTATAGTCACAGTCTTTAAAAAATAAAACATTTTATTTCCTTCTTTAAAATATAAAACAATTTTATTTCCTTCTTTTCCGTATTTATTCCAATTCTTTAACTCTCTAATCTTACATCATTATTAGACTCTCTAGGGCAGTGATGATTGATAATGAGGGAAGAAAGCAATGCTATTTTGTTTCTCATCTGGCAACTGGGTACTTTCCAATTTTTGCTCACTTTATTTCAACCACACCAACTTTACTATTCTTTTTTCAACTGGCTAAGTGCATTTCTGTCTCCACCTTGGTGCACATGCTACTGATGTTGCTGACTCTTTTCCACAAAGAATTCTTACAAGTCTTACATGAAACATCTGCTTAAAGTCAAAAGCTCACTGCATATGCCACAAAATTAAGAAAAATAAGAAAAGGGGTAAGTTGAAGGGAGGGTGAGAATGTTGAAATGGGTGACACTGATCAAGGCGCACTGTCTTCATAAATTGTTTTGTTAAATGGTCCCTCCTTTGTACAACTACTTAAAGAAATACCTGCTTAAAAACTTCGAACAATTATCATTGGTCAACCACCTCGCATAGTGTTTCCATTCATGCTGCTGCTTCATTCTGAGCATACATACTATAAAGTGTATTGATGGTTTCCACAAATGGACCCTAAGCACCAAGAGGGCAAAATACTTTGTGTTCTGTTCATTTCCATGTCCTCCCTATCTGAAACACATGGTTCTCATTATCCAATGAATATCTGCTCAAAGAACATGCAGTATTAACAGAGTTGGATGGGAATGCCTTTAAGAGATCCTACTATTCACTTAAGATGCATTCTGTGGTATTTTGATACCCTGTCCTTGCACTAAAGAACTATTAGGCAGGTACCAGCTTCTGTGAGAATGCTCAATCTCCCAGACCCAGCTCTCTCTGCAGCACTGTGGTCTGAGCCCTTACACTGTATCCCTCCAGTATTCATTTTTTTAAATTCCAATGTAGCAGAAAAGAGGTCCCAGGAGGACCACACACAAGAGGTTCAACTCAGATCTCTGCACACACGCTTCAGGTCTGCTTTGACAAGCCATACACATACAAAGCCCCACATTGCTCCTAGATTAAAAGAAGACCTAGAGCAAAGCATGTGTGTTCAAAGAAATTACTGTCGGGATAAATCTTTCAGCTGTCCCTCTTGCCAATCCCCATGTTCCTCCTCCTAGAAATTCTGAGCTGGTGTTTTTGGTAATGGGATTTAGACTGCCGCTTTCAAGAATTCCTTCAGGAAACTGATTTCTGCCTAGAAGATATTATAATATAATATAAAAAATTAGATCAGTTACTAAACATTCAAGAAAATGAACCACACCTCCCTGCATACTCTGCATGTGGTCTTCGAATCTTGAAAATGAAAATTAAGTGACATTCCAAAGAGACTTCAGTTCACTGAAGCTTTTGATTTCTATCCACACATGTTTCTAAATAATTTAGAAATCATGAGAATTTAAATGAACCATTGTATGTTCTCACCTAGAACTAGGAGAGGGCTTTGCATTTTCTAACAGCATGACTGTATTGCTGGTTCCCTGAAGCATTTCCCAGACTTCCCTACAAGAGATCATTATAAATTTATTCCCCTAGGATGGGACATTACATCTGATGGAGGAAGATCTCTTACATACTTTATGTGTTATACATTATTTGGAAGGCCATTGCCATTTGCTCAGGGAGTACCAATGTCATTCCAAAGAGCAGAATCATGGGGGCTGGCAAGAGCAACTGCTCTCAGCCCAGAATCAAGAACATCTCTAACGTTCTACCTTGGGTTCTTTCCATGGCTCAAGGGAATTAAAAAGCAAAAGAACAATGACTCACAGGATCTTCCCTCAGTAAGGAGATAGTACCACCTTTAATCCAATTCCTGAGCAATTGCAAAATATTCTCAAATCAGGAAGGAGAGGTGTGGCACCAGCCTTGAAGGAAAAAGCCACACAAGAGCTCAAGGGCCTGAGCTCAACCCCAGTAACAGCACAAAACAAAAATAAAAAGATTCTTATAACAGATTCTAGGAACATTGTTACCTCAAGCACAATGTTTTTAAGATCATTAAACATAGGATTCTCTATAGGACATTATATAGTCATTTAGGAATAATTTCAGATTATAAATTTCAGATTACAGTACAGGTTGCTGAAATCTATTGGTCCACAGGCTCAGATATGACAAGGGAAAGTCTAATAGGGTAGCAGGATTTTAACAAGATCCTTGACTTTTGAGATATTAAAAACTAGAATTAACACTAGAAATCTAAACATAAACACTAGAAATCTCCCAACTTTTCCAGAGTCAGTGTTATTCGTCCACTACATAAAAAAAGCAAAATCAGCTGAAGAAGTGAGAGCCTTACAGAAGCAAAATAATCCTGATGCAATTTAAATATGTGGTTAATTGGAGCATTGCGGAGGACCGGCCTGAATCATCTAGACCTCGCAAAGGGAGTTGAAAGGTTCACAGGATTTAACAGTCCTTCAGTGTTCTCTGAAGTCCTTGAAGGCCATAGTACAATCTTAATGGACAATATAGTAACTATATTGCTTTCCCTCAAAAGAAATTGAAATGGCTTATACAACTTTGACACAACTTACATCTTTTCTTTAAAAGACCATCTGGAATACATATTGAATGAATTTTGGGGCATTTTTGTTTAATTTACTTTAGAAATCCAAGAAGTCTTCTCATTGATACTATATTACTCCCTTTATCTGTGTTATTTTTCGCTTTGTGTGGTTTCATGGGCTCATAATCAGCCGACATCATGGCTTGATGACCCATCTCCTGACACAATGTGGGAAGTTCAGCAAAAGCCCAGTATTGGGTTACAATATGTATGGCATTAACCTCACTTAATCTAAGAATGTACACATAGGCATTTACATCTCATGTTACCATTAGATAAACAAACTACCATAGATAGTTTAAAAGGAAGAAACTATGTCCATATAGCTTTTACTACATGATCTTTTGCTATGCCTAATTTATACATTAAACTCAGTCATAGGTATGTTCTGTAGGAAATACATTGTGCTGATAGGACTCAGTACTGTCTTCGGAGTCAGGCATCCCCAGGGGTCTTGGAAGATTCTTCCACTGATAAGGGGAGCCACTATATTAACTGAAGTATGTAGATAAATGCTAATTCACTCAATACATTCATATTTACCCTTTCTTACGGATTGTAAACTCTCATTTCTTAATACTAGGGAGGAAAAAAAGAAAGTCTTAGTTTTATAAAGCAGGAGAGAAAATAGAAAAGAGACTGACTCACTCGCCCAAGGTCATCCAGCAACTAGTGGAAAAGCCAAGTCTAGAGACTGCTCTCCATGCCCCAGCTCTCTGTTACAGCCTGCCCACAGTCCAGGGGCCCACAAAAGCCAGAGTAATATGCTTAATGGTAGCAGAAGGAGGAAGGCATGGATCAGGTTGTGCTGAGAAAAGGCTTGGCAGGCATCTGCTGCAGGAAAAAGAAGGATGACAGCTCCAGCTGGAACTCTTTCTCACCCCTTCGCCCAAACAAGTTACGCGATCCAAGCAAGGCCAAGCCCTTACTGTATATTTCTTGTGAGGAACTTTGGGAAGACAATTGGTTAAACAAAAAAAAAAAAAAAAGAAAGAAAATCAAGAAATAGGAAATAGTCATGACTCACACTTTACACACGTCGAAGGACCCAAGCTACCATCCATCCAGCCCTTCTATCTTCATTTTTACTAGTGAGCCCAAAAGGAGTGCAAACAGGCCACACTTACGTGACTCCGCCTTAATAAGATGGCGGAAGGCCACACGCCAACAAGACTGCGCATGCTCTCTATCAAGATTAATAGTCACGGAAGTTTCCATGCGTTTCTTTCTCCAATGATGGAGCTGTCGTAGACCACAATTTCCTTGAGATATTCTGGCGCTGTAATATCCTTTCCTTGAAACCCAAGAACCTTCTCATTAAACACCCTTATGTACAATACACTATACTGCAGCCAAAAAAACACTGCACACTACACTGAATACTGTGAATACTGATACTAAGGCACGAAGCAATTACTAGAATTACCAGGCACCAGTGGCTCATACCTATAATCCTAGCTAAGAGGCTGAGATCTGAGTGTTACATCTCAAAGCTGCCTGGGCAAGGAGGCCTGTGAGGTTCTCATCTCTAATTCACCTCCAAAAAGCCAGAAATGGTGCTAAGGCTCAACTGGTAGAGCACTAGCCTTGAGCAAAAAAGCTAAGGACAGTGCTCAGTCCCTGAGTTCAAGCCCTAGCACGGTCTCTCTCTCTCTCTCACACACACACACACACACACACACACACACACCCTTTCATTGACATAAATTAGCCAAATTATAGTACCATTGATATGCATGCCAAAGGCTTAATTTTAAGAGTTCCTTTACAAATATGTCATTGGTAAATGTCTGATTGTATCTAACAACCAGAGTTCATGTTGTCCTGGCAAGTACCAAATGTGAGCAGTGGGTAATGGCCAAAGCCATGCTTAAAACAATGCTGAAGAGTTCTTAAAAGTTTCTAAAACCTACCTTCATTACTCCAAATGTTGACTGTACAACAGTATAAGCTGATCACTGCCCACCAACATAGAGAAAATGCACAGCTGTATCATGATAGTGAGGGGAAGAAATGCTGAGGTTATTTTTGTGGAATGCAAGTTTTAATCAAAGAGGCAGTTTTGGGAAAATGCAAAATATTTCAACAAGTTCATTCAGAAAATAAAAGCACTAAAATGCCCCTTCCCAGGGAAGAGCATTTCACTCAGGTATACTCCAGTGAGTAAACACTGCAATATGCCCTACATTTTATAAGAGATACTGCAGGAAAGAACTATAAAAATCTAATAGCTACTTTTAATTGTTTGGTAGGACACTACCCTCGCAGTGCATTCACTATTAGATTTTACAAGTCAAATATGGAATATGTGTGTTTGCTTAACACACTCAATGACAGAAATGTACTGTCTTCTCGGCATTCTAAAACAGAAGCATGAGAAGCACAGATCTCCATGCAAGGTGGTGATGGCGGCCAGGCCTCAGGAGAAACAGCCCTGCTAAGCAGACAACTAGTCAGACCACATCTGAACGTTCATTTTTTAACCCCTCCAAGTTTAAAAGGTCTTTGGCTATTGAGACTCTAGCCAGGGAACAGTAATCAGAATTGTGAGGAATGTGGAAACCAGCAGATTTAAACAACAGTTGAAAAGGATGATGGGATGCAGTGGTCTCTTTCTGTCCCCAGAGACACATGAGAGGAAAGCCAGTGGATGTCTGGGGAAATTCCAGATCTGAATCCTTCATAGACTACCACTTTTACTATATACCTCTGGTATATTCAGAGTAGCTGAATCATCCTTCCCTGTATATTCTATATCCTGGTGTCTCATTCGCTGCTATTCTCATCTGCATTAGAGTCATTATCAAGTAAAGTTAAGGCCTAATCGAACATAAGACTTACACTATCAGATGGTTGAATTAATCACCAGAATGAATACTAAGTGATTAACAGGCTGGATGCATGTATAGTACATATATTATTCAAATAATATCATGAATAATCCAAAGATGATTCATGTCCTGGGTGGAAGAGAGAAGGATATTATACGATTTCATCATGTCACTCAGGAGGATGAGCAACTTCAAACCTCTTAATGCTTTCTGGAATTTTCCTCTTAGTAGTTTCAGACCACAAGTATCTGAAACCACAGAAAGGGAAAGCAAAACCACACCAAGAACGGACTGTGGTGATTGGCCTAGAAATGAGAAGGCTAGGAGACTTGGGAGCTGTCCGCAAATATCTGCAGAGGGTTTGTGTGGAAAAAGCTATCCACAGGATCATACAAGAGCCAGTGGGTGAGAAAAGCTAAAGAAAAGCAAGTTCCTGATCAATATAGGAAAACATTCTAACAGCCAGAATGGTACAACAAGAGAACTTGGTTGTGTCATTGTATGGGAAGATTCCAGAAGGAGCTGAGTAGGCATGTGTCCTGTCCCCACTGCAGGACACGTCTGGTTACCCCTCACTATTTTTCCAATGAGATCCAAAGCAACACAACCCAGGTGTCTGACTCTCAGCACGAATACAGTGGCATTATAATTTTATGGTGGTATGAGCTTGGATGCAAATACAGCAAATACAGCCCTGGGCCTGTGGTAGACATCAGGTGGCTCGATTAAAATGCAGAAATACAGGATGAAAGGGTGACCATCTTTCAATGTGGATGGCATAGACACTCCATGTACATGTCCTAAAGACCAGAAGCCTGCGATGACCTGACGGCAGAGGTACCGTGACCCACGCGCCTAGTTCCCCAACAGCCGTGTGGCCACTGGAAAGTCTGGCTCCGACACAGAGTTGTGAAACCTTTCGCGGCTGCCAAAAGTTTGCAGTCACATGGAAACTGAAGTTGTCAGGCTTCCTTAAAATTCCATTCTTCAAAATAAGCTTCTCATCATCCCTTGAGAGACTAAGGAAAAACAAACAGCCCCCCGCCCCAAATTTGCACCGTTTCCAACCCAACTATCCTTCTGCACAAGAACGACTAATGAGAAACTCCACTCGCAGATAAAAGACTATTGAACAGATTAGTCAATCCCCCTCCACCCTTTGGCACCAGCGCCCAAGCTCCCCTGGAAGAGTTCAGCCACACTGAGAGACATAAGAACTGTCGCAAGTAATTCACACCAACAAGATTAATTGTTCCAATCCCTCGCACTGGAACTTGTCGTCCTGAGACGACATGTGGGATCTGTCATACCTCAATATCTCAATCCAAAAAGAAAAGAGAGCTAAACCTCCTCCTTTTTCCCTACCAATCCAGTTAAAGAAACGTTTGGAAAATGTCAAAGTAGCTACAATGCAACAGTATCAGAATTTGAGCCTCATTAATGCTTCAGCTAACAAAAACCCTAAATAAGGTATGATTTAAATGAGTAAAGAAACAAACAGCAAGCACCAAGAAAAGGGATCATTTCCCAGTCTGATTATTTCCCCAAATATGACATCAGAAACTTAAAATGAATAGGAAAATACTCTTATGGAAGACCAGTTAATGACTTGATTAGTAATGTTATTATAATCCAAGGGAAATTAGTGATTACAAGCAAAGCAACAGTGCCTTGCAGCTCTTAATAAAGAAGAAAATCAAAAGTTTATTTATCTAACACTAACATTTATCTAAGGTAGGTGATGCAGTTGAGAGCTCACTCCATTCATACCTTCAAGGAGTAAGACTGTATTACAAGCACACCATCTGGTATAGACATGAATGTCTTCCTAATGCTGAATATAATTCAGAACATCAATCATACTATCATGTTACAGGATATGTATCTATGTTGTTTCTACAGTAAAAAAAAAAATACAAATGGTTGTGATTTTTTAAAAAAGAAAAATTTGGTGCTTGTGGCTCACATCTGTAATCCTAGTTCCTCAGAAGGTTGTGATCTAAGGATTCTGGTTCAAAGTCAACTAGGGCAAGAAAGTCTATAAGACCTTCAATTAACCTGCAAAAAGCTAGAAGTGGAGCAGTGGCTCGAGTGGTAGAGTACTGGACAAAGGGCAGCGTCCTGGCACAGATCCGAGCACCAGCTCACACACTCTCTCTCTCTCTCTCTCTCTCTCTCTCTCTCTCTCTCTCTCTCTCTCTCTCTCTCTCACTCACACACACACACACACACACACACACATATATATGCACACACAAGTGTATGAGATACTCAGATTTTGGCTGTTAAGTTCCAAACCGTTTTATTCTAAAATCTCTGATACCTTTCTTACTAAGGCAAGAAACTACATAAGGAAGCTGATAAATTCTATTTTCTGCTTAACAATTTGATCTGTTCAAGATTGCGCTTTATAAATATTAAGTTCAATATCTTCCATCATCACTGTCAATATCATTTGACGGTTCTAGGTTATAGATTAGAAGAGACAGATTTGACTTACTTGCAGAATATGATTACCAGCTGAAAAAAGTCAGCAGAGACTGTTGGAATGAATATGACCTGAATGAAAGAACAAAACACTATGTAGAAACACAAATTGTCACATTTCTTTTTAATAAATGGGAAATATACAAGGAGAAGTCTTCCAGCTCAAGACACAGACTAAATGTATGTTTTCCCTCTCATCTTTCCCAAGACAGGAGATGAATTCAAAAGGAAAGAAAAAAAAACTAAGAGCAAAAGGAATGAAGTTGGAAAGGACAGTCATTATCAGATATAAGGAATTAAACAATCATGAAGATACAAACAAAGGACAGAAGAAAAAGAAGAGAATCTAGACACAGAGAGCACACTGGGGAAGAGGAAGCTAATCAGCCGCAGGGAGGAAGCAAAGCTCACCCACTGCACACACCAGAACATTTTTTTAAAACAGGGAGAGGCCTCATGAAGAAAGAGACATATGGGAAAACGAAACCAGTCAGCTCTCCAGAATAATCACAACTACAGAAAGAATATATATGATTTGAAAAATCCCCCAGGAAACATAATTTATATTTCAGAACCTTAAGAAAAATTAATCTACACAATTAGAATGACTGAAGACATAACATAAAACAAACAAAAAACTGAAAAAAATAACTGGCTAAAAAAAAATTGATTGCTACAAGTAAAATATTCAAAGTAAGAATGAAAAAAGTAAATACCCAAAATTTTGCAAAAGTTAGGACAGAAAAGAAAACATGACGGACACAGAGACTATAAGCTAAAGGTTTATTATAAACCTAAAAGAGGGGTTTTTTAATGTAGAACAATAAAAAGATATAAATATTTTTAAGAAAGAAAATTCTAGAAGGAAATCATGAGAAACAAACCAGATGAGTGAGATAGAATCATATTTATGCTCACATCTGTGACATCTGGTTATAAAGTGGACCAAACAAAATAATAAAAGTTTACTTAACTAATTAATAATAGAGAGCTATCAAAAGATTTAAAATCAAGCTACTGTCAATCTGAGGATCATTGTTCAATGCCAGCCCAGGCAGGAAAGTCCATGAGACTCTTCTCAAATTAACCATACGAAAACGGAATGTGGCACTGTGCCTCAAATAGTAGAATGCTAGCCTTGAGCAAAAGGAGCTCAGGGACAGTAGCTCAGGACCAGAGTTCAAGCCCCAGGACTGGCAAAATAATAATAATAGCAATAATAATAATAATTTTCTACTCTAATATGATAATAAACTGTTGTCATTAAGCACCAAAGGAACTATTATCTTCAAATTATTAAACAAAGATCAGTGTGAACCTAGAATTCTATATCCAGCCAGATATCTAATCTATATCCAGC
>NW_027204919.1:0-19170 GCF_024711535.1 Dipodomys merriami
GGAATGTAAACTTGTTCAACCACTTTGGAAAGCAGTATGGAGGTTCCTCAAAAGAATTCACATAGATCTCCCCTATGATCCAGCAATCCCACTTTTGGGCATTTACCCAAATGTATACAAACAAGACCACACTAAAGCTACCAGCACAACTGTGTTTATTGCAGCATTATTTACCATATCTAAGATATGGAACCAACCCAGATGCCCCTCAGTAGATGAATGGATCAAGAAAATGTTGTATATATACACAATGGAATTCTATGCCTCCATCAGAAAGAATGACATTTCCCCATTTGTTAGGAAATGGAAAGGCTTGGAAAAAATTATATTAAGTGAAGTAAGCCAGGCCCAAAGAAACATAGGTCCCATGGTTTCCCTTATTTGCAATATCTAGTATAGGTATGAGTCAAGCGGAAAAGGTCAGATAATGTGATGTTAGGAAAACGAACCCTTAAATATGTATTTTAATGTTTTCGTTTCTTTCATGCATGTGTTTGTAACGCATTTATAAGATTATTTCTTTGTTGCTTTGTATGTCCCTCCCCCACAGTGTAATCCCAGCTTTCACTTTATTTGATGTCAGTATAAGATGTGGAGGAGATGGGGACAAACAAGTCGTTTAAGGATTCAGGTGGACCTGTTGCAACAAGGAGAATTACAAAATGTCATGTCAAAGCAAGCTTTACAATGTCGGTGTGGGGGGGGTTAGGGGGGTATGATTGGGTGTGGGGGAGGGTGGAGCCTGGGAAGGGAGGTGAAGTGTAAACAAAAGAGGAGGCTGCAATGCTTGGTAAGAAATGTATGCATTATCCTGCCAATGTAATTGTAACCCCTCTGTACAGTATGTTCTCAAATAAAATAAAATTAAATTTAAAAAAAGTAGTGTGATATCTAAAAAAGATGTTCATGCAGATGAATATATACGGGATTCAGTAGTTGAATATAAATTCAAATGAACTGTCACTCTTTAATTTATACATTTCTTTCCTGTATTAATGAGTAAGAAATGCATATTTATTGTAAAAAATTATTTTAAGTAGACAATCTTGAGAACAATGAGAAAAAAATCATCTGTAAACAGCCCGAACAGTTATTGTCTTAATGAATTTCCTCTAGCATTTTTCTGTTTATTTCACTAAAATATTTATGGAATTTTCTAGGGGCAGAGTCTATGCTAAATACTCTCTTTTATTTAGATACTGAGGATTAAACCTAAATGTATGTACTTTAGGCAAGAGTTCTATCACACTCCAGCCTTTCACTTTTATTTTGTTTTTGAGATACTATCTCACTTCCTTTGTCCAAACGGGACTGAAATCTATGATTTGATCTTCCTGCAAGTAACAGATGTGCACCACCAATCTAGGTGCTGAATATACACATTATTCATTTAACTCAATACTCCCTCAACAGTGTGTGCGTGTATACACATATCTACTCAATATTCTCTTTCTCTCCCTTCCCTCAACTCTTGTTCTTTTCTGTTTGGAAGAGATTAGGATCAGTCTCAATCACTTCATGACACTCTAACCCTGAAGCTGGAAAGGTCGGCACCAGGACAACATGACAAGAGGGAAGAACTCTGCCAACCAAGTCTAATATGCCAATCTTGCCTCAGAAAATAGAATTGAGGACCTGAAAATGAGGCAGCAGATAGGAGTCTGTGATGGAGCTTAATTCTATTTTCAGCCACAGTTCATTCAATGAGTGGAGCAATCAAGCCTGGAGGAAAAATCAAGAGAAGGAGAAACTATGTAAGCTTGTGTCTGGGGGTGGGAAGAGAGAGGGAGAGGAAGGGAAAGACAGAGGGGAAGGAGAGAGAGGAAAAATGAGACACACAGACAGACAGACACACACACACACACACGCACGCACACACACAGACTCACACACACACACACACACACACACACACACACACACACACACACACACAGAGAGATTGCATTCTTGGAGCATTTCCAATTGCAAGGAGATTTTACTGTTTTTCCCCAAATAGACTTCTATCTTCCCTTCAAATACATTTTGAACTTAAGCTAATTGAGTATGTTCCTTTAAGATACCATGATAATGTGCATTGATAATGACTATCTTGTTCTGTACAAGGCATCATTCCAACTATTTAATGTTCATTTATTTCATTAAATACATTTTAATTGTTATATCAACCCTCTCTAAAATGTGTGTCACTGCCTTCATTTTACATAGGAGGACAGAACCTCAAAAACTTAAGCACGAGGCACTGGTTAGGAACGGCATGCTCACATACTACACCTGCCCCCCCCCATATATACATTTATTTTTCTGTTCCCTTTGGCACCTCCTCACCTTCAATAGAACAGAAATGGACGTCTTTTTTAAAATATGTGTGCAAACCAGCATCAAGAATACAAGAACAATATAAGAAATGTGAAAATACAATTGAGTGAAAATCTGAAAACTCCTATGCCCCAGACCTGTATTTCTGTCCTGCACAGGGAGGGGCCTCTTTCTACCTCTACTCTCCCAGGCCTCCTCAGCAGGTCCCTGGGAACATAGTTGGAGAGGGACTAGTAAGTCTTTTCAAATGAAAGACATCAGTGAATTTACTATAAGAGTCAAAGGCAGAGGAATTAAAATCCACATAGACATTGACTGCTTTCCTTTACCCTGACTTTCAAAATTCTTTACTTCTTCACATACCTCAAAAAGCCAACTGTTGCTTGACACCCGTGGCTCACCCCTGTAAGCTTAGCTACTAAGGAGGCTGAGATCTGAGGATCACGGTTCAAAGCCAGCATGGGAGGGAAAGTCCATGAGACTCTTATCTCCAATAAACTAAAAGAAAACTGGAAGTGGCACTGTGGTTCAAGTGGTAGAGTGCCTTTATCAATTTTCCTAGGGAAAATTAATTTGTATTCCTCCAAACAGTCTGATGGTTGGCAAATGTTGTGAGCTCCCGAAGACACTCCTAGATGTCTGTCATCATTTCCAACTTCAAAACTTTTGCCTTCAATCAGGGTTTCTGAAGAACATCGATACAATCAAAGTTAATCAACACAGCTTTATTGTACTTGGTCTCATAAAAAAATATAATAGCTCTACTTTCAATGAAGGAAATTAATGATCATGGCCTTGAGACATGGCCCTTCATTTGAAATGTGTGTGTTCTATTTCTGTCATAAATTTTCATGATGCTTTTTTTTCTTGAAAACAGTCCCTGAATATTCCTTCAGCAAACATTTACTGTGCAGTGTTGCAGGATACACTGAGTGTTGGGAGCCCAGAATGCCCTAAAAGTTCCACCCGCCTTATGTATTATGTACATAATAAAGTTTGAAAGTCTGGATCATTTTAGCAACTGAAGGAAAAATCATTTCTGAAAATATAAAAGTCTCTTTAGTATGAAGAATAAGCCTGAGGAACTTGTCTTCCTGGTTTCCAGCCAGGAGATCTATCTATTTAAAATCACTTAACATCAGAATATGTAAGCAAATGTTTAAGGGCATGAAATGATTACAACTAAGTATGTAGCATGCACATGTTACTTGGGTATGGTAGTTTCTATTTTATTCATAAAAATGGATTGAGAAAAAGATTATTCTCCACATGAATGACAATGTCCCCAAATTGTTTCTTTATTACCCATTCATTATAACTCTAGCTTTTGTTGGGAGATGAGATCCTTGTTCAAAAAACATAACTGAGGGCCATTGTTACATTCTTCTTTCTGTCATTGTCAAAGATGTTTCAGAGAAAAGAGACCTACAAAGATATGAGTCCTGGCACATATTGTAAATGCCAGCATTGAATGATATCCCCATGGTAAGAAAGAGAAACTTCACAAATTTTCACCCACCTGAACAACCCATCCTGTTGCTTTGCCTCTGAGCCTGGATGAGTTTTCCCATTTGTCTTTCTGTGGCACAGCTACTGTGGAAGGAATGTGTCTTTTCCTTTATTTGGCAGATTTGGAGTCCTAACTCCTCTTGCAAACATTCTGAGAAGCTTTCGCCAGGCCACAAGAAGTACAGATGAAATTTTCATCCCATACTCTCCCCTCACAGTAATCCTGTCCTGAAAAACTGCTTACTGAATAAAATGGAACAATGATTGGACAGTGATATAAACCTGAGCGAGCATTATCATACTAGTCATAACACCAGAGAGGAACAAGCAGAAGAATCATTATCTGAGTGTCACAACTATCAATTGACCTACTACACCACATGCTTAAGTGAGGCAATTAATAGATGTTTTGCTAGCTGCCAGTGGCTCATACCAGCAATCAAGCTACTCAGGAGACTGAGGTCTGAAGATTGTAGTTCAAAGCCAACCCAGGCTAGAAAGTCCATGAGATTCTTATCTCCAATCGACTACCAAAAAGCTGGAAATGGTGCTGTGGCTCAAGTGGTAGAGTGCTAGCCTTGAGCAAAGCAGCTCAGGGACAGCACTCAGGCACTCAGGCTCCAGAACCAACACACACACACACACACACACACACACACACACACAAAGATAGATAGATGCTTCACGTTTTCCTGGCCACTTTCTTTTTTCTTATGCTTCTTTTGGTGAAGATTTTGTAAGTCAAATAATCTTGATGTCAATTAATATCTATGCTGTATTGGGCTTATTGTCCTCAGCGTCATCTTCCTTGCCTGTGGAATGAAGACATTTCTTTGCAAAATTCGTGCAGTGGGTGAATCCAGTCTTAGTGTTCAATGTACATGTGTGAAAATATCACCAGGTAAATTGGGGGTGGGGTTGAGAGAAATGGAGAAGAACGATCTAAGTGGTGACATTGATCAAGATGTACTGTACTCACAAACTGACATGTTAAATTAGAACTCCTTTGTACAAGTACTTAGGTATAATTTTTTAAGTAGAAAAAAATGAAACCAGTGCATCAGTGCAATCCATAACTCTGAGGTCTAGATTGTGCATAGCTGCCTCTTTTAAAGAATATAGGACAGAGAAGAGTGGAACAAATCATTTCCAGAATACAAGTGATCAACTCTACCACGAAGTTAACATCAATAGTGATGCTGACATACATCCTTGATTTCATGCACAGAGAACACATTTTCCCCTAACTCCCCCAGGATTTGGAACTCAGGGCCTAGATTCTGTCCCTGAACTTTCTCCTCCCTACCGCTCACCCCAAACACACAAAGCTAGTGCTTTTACACTTGAGCCATAGCTCCAATTCTGGCTCTTTTCGTTAAATGGAGATGAGTCTCATGGATTTTCTCAGCCCAGGCTGGCTTCCAATCATAATCCTCAGATCTCAGGCTTGGATTATAGGTGTGAGCGACCAGTGTCCAGCGTGAGAACACACTTTTTCTCTGTAATTCTCCTCCCCAAAACCTCATAGCCACAATCTTAAGAGAAAAGATTGAGAGCCCACAACTGAAGAATATTCTACAGAATGCCCTGTCCAATACTCCAAAAAAGGGGAGAAATGCCATCTCTTTTCCTTTGGTGAAAACAATAGATGTTTGATTATTATATGACAATAATAATAGATATTATTATAATGCTCACAATATGTATTCCCATCCCCATTGCTACCAGGCTTGGTTATATAACGTACTTTGACAAATGACATATGAGAAGTGATGACATGTATCTTTTCTGAGTTTTAGTCATGTGGTTTTCACACTGTTCTCTTCCCTTGGGATCCTCCAGCAGGCAGTCTGAATCCCAGAATGGACAGCATGCTGAGTGGCAGTGGACATGGATTAGGCTTGTAGCATGAGATAGTAATCAAAGTTGTAAGCTATTGCGTCATTGGAGTTGTTATCCCACCGTAAAATTAAGTTCACATTGAGGCCCCAGCTCTAGGTAATCTAGGCCTTTTTTGTCTCCATTCCCTCCTGTTCCCTTCTCATTTTTCCTAAATATTCTCTCTTCTACCAGCTTCTCCTCAGGTGACACCAAATCCTGAGTCTCCTTATCCTAGAAACACTTTTCAGGCTTAAGCATTGTGGCTTCCTTTCTTACATTTTCTCTTAGCTGTTTCTTCACTTTTTTCTTTCTGGAGTTTTCAGCCAGAAGCTCCCAAATGTGATGGAGCCTCAGATAAAATCCCTCTGCCACATCTCCCTTGCTTGCTTTCACTCTTCTCATGTTGGCATACTATGAAACCAGAATAAGATGAAGCTCCAGAAAACCCTTTGGATAGAAAAATAAACCACCGCATGGGAAGTGAGGGTTGTTTTAGAAGAGATTGGGAGCTGAACACAGGCAGGAAGGCTCATGGCTGCAGCCTCAGCTGTCTTCTGAATCATTGCCCAGTTTCCATCTGTCAGTCTTTTCTCCAAAGTCAATGGGGCAAATTCTGCATTTCTTACGGACTCACCCACATTCACAGACCTAGTTAGGAATCCAAAATGACTTAAAATATAGACTCTCCACATCATAGAAATCTGTACCAGAGAAAATGGGCAGAAAGAACTTCAGATAATCAGGTTCAATTCATTTTTACATGTTTATAATTTATTTTATTTTATTTTTTTGGGTCCGGTCGTGGGGCCTGAACTCTGGGCTGGGGCGCTGTCCCTCAGCTCTTCAGCTCAAGGCTAGCGCTCTACAACTTGAGCCACAGCACCACTTCTGGCTTTTTTTGTTTATGTGGTGCTGAGGAATCGAACCCAGGGCCTCATGCATGCAAGGCAAGCGTTCTACCACTGAGCCACCTTCCCAGCCCCACATGCTTATAATTTAACTGAGAGAACAATATCAAATTCACTCACCCTTCATAAAATCAAAATATCAAAGCAACTACTTTTTACAGGAAGTAAATATTCACATCATAAATCGAGTTTCTAAAGGGGTGGTGTTCTCAGAAAGTAAGGAATTAGGGCTAAGGAAACATTTCAAACACATTTCACATCAGCATCAAGATTAAATTCATTAGCACAGGCTGCAAAAGTTGCTTACTCTCAGCAGGTAAGAACCTATCATTTTTTTCTGGCCCTTAGTAAAAAAAGATGGAAGAGTTTGATTTCCTTTTTCAATTTCAATCTTCAAAGTCACATTGTCTTCTAAGGAAGTCATTTATCTCACTCACCTGAAAATACAGAATATATCTTCACAAGAGGGTCCTCTGGGCTTCAGGAAGCAAAATAGGAGGAGTGAAACAGGCTGCAAGATGCTTGCAGGAAAAGAATATGTTTGACTTCTTCCACAGCCAAGCTAGCTTTGAGCGCTTGTCCTTTCCACAACTCAGGTGGGACGGTAGTTATGTAGGAGGGGAGAAATACCATAGAGTTTCAGAAAAAGGTAAAAGAAAGGTGCATGGCTTTTCTTCTCAGAACAGAACCTTTAAATAGGATATGTTTTTTCTCTTCACAAAACACTTAATTATACAGTAATCCCCTTCACTGTATTCCCCTTCTGTAGTTAGTTACCTGTGCTCAACTCTGGTTTGAAAAGATTAAATGGAAAAAATCTCATATTTTGGAAGATATCACATTCACATAATACCTTTTTTCTTTTTTTCTTTTTTGTTTTTTTGCATATAAGGTCTCACTGTATATCTCTCTCATTATCTTCCTGCCTCAGCTTCTGTTTCCTAGGATTATATGTGTGCATTTCCACACCCATTTCACATTACATTTTTACAGCATATTGTTACAATTCTTCTATTTTATTAGTTACTGTTATTATTGTCTTACTGTACATAATTTATAACTTAAGCTTTATTGTAGCTATAATTGTCTGGGTAAAAGCATAGTATATATGGTCATCTTGGTATTTATAGGGTTGCTTCCAGAACTGATGAGCATACTAAAATCAGCATAGGCTCCAGTCCCATATAGAAAATAGCATAATATTTCATACAAAGTAAGTTACACTTTAAATCACATCAAGGTTATTTCTATTACCACCATACATATAACAGTATATAAATAGTTGCTATATTGTCTGCTTAAGGAGCAACAAACTTTTCCTATCTTAAATTTCTGGTTGGTTGAACCCCTAGATGTGGAAATTGTAGATACTGAGGGTTAACTGTATAAATTGCTTCATTGATTTCACGTGCTCACGTGGAATGCCTCTCCAGAGACTAATCAGGAACTACTATAAAGATCAAAAAGACAGAAACTTGACCTTCTTATTTTGCCATGATTACCCACTAAATAAAATATGAATAAGTTTGATTCTGTACCTCCTCCTCCTCCTCCTCCGCCTCCTCCTCTGCCTCCTCCTCCTCCTCCTCCTCCTCCTCCTCCTCCTCCTCCTCCTCCTCCTCCTCCTCTACCTCCTCCTCCTCCTCCTCCTCCTCCTCCTCCTCCTCATCCTCCGCCTCCTCCTCCTCCTCCTCCTCCTCCTCCTCCTCCTCCGCCTCCTCCTCCTCCTCCTCCTCCTCCTCCGCCTCCTCCTCCTCCTCCTCCTCCTCCTCCTCCTCCTCCGCCTCCGCCTCCTCCTCCTCCTCCTCCTCCTCCTCCTCCTCCTCCTCCTCCTCCTCCTCCTCCTCCTCCTCCTCCTCCTCCTCCTCCTTCTTCTTCTTCTTCTTCTTCTTCTTCTTCTTCTTCTTCTTCTTCTTCTTCTTCTTCTTCTTCTTCTTCTTCTTCTTCTTCTTCTTCTTCTTCTTCTTCTTCTTCTTCTTCCTTGCACATGCTAGGCTTGGTATCTACCACAGTTCTAGAGCTTCTAAAAAGCTAGTTTGAGAATTTCACAATTTTTAATAATCAACACCAATTTCCGTTTTCTTTCCTAGGCTCCAAAACAGGGGAATGTGGGGGAGGCATAAATGGGACAGTCATCTAGGGAAAACTTTGCTGACTATCATATTTTAATTTTTTGTTCAGTTGGAATTTAAAAAATATATAACCATATAATTTAAGTCCTATTTTAAAAATTTCTTCATAGGAACAAAGACCAACTAAACAATTTTTGTCCTTTTTATGTATAAAGCTCACAATGTTGTCTCTGTAATAATTTTTAAAACATTCTTTTGAATATGACTTCTACCATCTCCTTGGAGGCGAAGCTGAATTCTACATATTAAATATTCTAGTCAATAACTAGGAAGTATAAATCAATAGAAACAATTAAAATATGTCAAACACAATAAAAAGAACAATTATCCATCAAACAGATGCTTATCATCTTGACAGTTTGGGAACAACAGTTTCAGAATGTACAGAAATACTGAAAGAACATCTTTTAATTCATAAGAAAGGGGAAAATACTTAAAATATTAAAAACAAACATGCAGCAATAGATAATGCCTGTAATCCTAGATGCTCTGGAAGCTAAGATCTGAGTATCATAGTTCAAATCCATCCAGGGAAAGAAAGTCCTGTGAGACTCATCTCCAATTAATTACCAAAATGCCAGAAGGGGAGGTGTGGCTCAAGTGAAAAAGCACTAGTCTTGAGCAAAAAAGCTCAGGGGCAGTGTTTAGACCTGATTTTAAGCCCAAAGACCAGCGTGCATGTGCCCATACACACACACACACACACACACACACACACACACACACACACACACACACACACACACACACACACACATTATTGAAAGACAAATACCAATGCTTTTCCTAATGTATTGTTTCACATTGTAATAGGACTTAAGGCATTAGTGGGTCTAGATTCCTACTATAGTATATATGTTTGAATAGGTTATTCAGAGAAAACTTTATTTGGAAAACTCTAATACTCAAATTGTAGCTTATTTTTTAAAATATGGGCGATGGACCAAGTATATTAATGACCAGGTATAGTTATAAGGGATAAAACTCTGGCTTGATTTTAACATCATTATTTTATTTTTTTAACAATGGAAGAAAGATATTTGACTTGAAAGAGACACAGGATGAGACTCAGAAGAGATGGTGAGTCCATTCTTTGTAGAAATGGGCACATCAGACTTTTGAAGATATTATTCATTTTTTGGCATAAGACTTGATTATTCAAGTATGTGCAGTTACTAGATAAATAACTTAATATGGAAATAATAAATAAGTGTTATCAGTGCATACAAAACAATTGGTTCTGAACATCTATATTATGCAATGATTTGTACTGTTCATGTCACAGAACTGACTTAGAAGGCTGATTTAAATCAAATATATATATTTGGTCAGCGTTAAATCCTCTTTTCCAAATTCTGCCTCCTCGAAAAAAAAAAGGATATTACCTATTTTATCAGTAATCAGGAATAGTAAGTTATTTTAAGTATTTATATATTTTATCCAAGTATGATCCTCCAATTTATCATTCCAGGTGCTAGAGTCTAACCATCATGGTGATGGATAGTCACATCCTAATGGAGAAATATGTAGCTTGCCCTGCTTGCATGCTCCCCAACCTTCCCTTCCATGGCTCTATATTTACATTTAGTAAAATTCACTCATCTAATAAAGTCAAGGACAATGGCAGCTCCTCCTTGAAGATTCTTCTGTCAAGAATAAGCAATCAATCATTAATTTGATAATATTTCATTATAATGCAGTCAAATATAGAAATTTTGGAGCTTTTTTTCCATGAAATTTACTTCATGTGATTGTTGATTTATAGTTGGTGGTATTGGACTTAAAACAACGTACGAGTTTCAAAGATTTAAATAAAAAGTTGCACATTGCCTTGTCTAGTGACAAATTAAAGAGAGAATTCTAGGTTCTTATATTCATCCCAGTGTGCTTTTGTTTCCTTGCTGGCTTTTTTCCTACAGTGATGACCAATTTCATTATTTGGCATAGCAAAGTTTTCTCATTTTTGTAGTCCTGATTTTATCATAGGTGTTATTTTCCTAAGCATTCTGCCCATGATAAATTAATCTATTATTATAATCACATCTTAGAACATTCATATTCAGTAATTATTCTTATATTCCTTAATAACATCTCATTATATTTTAAAAATTGTATTAATTTATATAGTCAGCAGTAGGGCTGAACTCAAGGTCTGACTGCTGTCTCCTAGCTTTGTTGCTCAAGGTTAGTACTAGATCACTTCTAGATGTTTGGTGGTTAATTGGACATGAAAGTCTCATGGACTTTCCTGCCCAGGCAGGCTCTGAACTGTGATCCTCCTGAGTAGCTAACATAACAGATGTGAGCCACCAGTCCACAGTATATATAGCACATTACTTTTAACAATAGAAGAAAGTAATTTTACTATAGAAATTTTGTCTTTAGGAGAATTCTTTCAATGTTTGATACAAACTTTTACATGTTTAAATATTATTTTGGTATCACTGTTGCTTTTTATAATTTTTCCACTTTGTATTTGCCTGTATTATTTGTACATAGACTTTTTCACTGTTATTCATACATACTATATAACTCTATCACAATTCATCCCCTTTATCACTTTCTCTCTTTTCTACTTCCCTCTTCTTGATACAATTTCAACAGGTTTTATTGTACTCTTCTTACACACACACAATATGAACAGAATATGTAGAAGATAATACTGCACCCTCCCCCTCCATGCCCTCTTGTTTTATCTTCTCCCCTTCCACTGGTACCTCCCCTCAAACAGGTTCTGTTCTGTTTTATATTTCTGTCTTTCATTTTTACAGCTAGATACTGCATACAAGCAAAAACATATAATATTTTACTTTCTCAGCATATTTACTTTTGCTTAATATAATGGTATCTAGTTCTATCCATTTTGCCATCAATGACATATTTTATTGCTATGTATAGTTGAAAACTCCATTGTGGATATATTTCAAATTTTCTCATGAATTTTATTTATATATGTATATATATATATATATATATATATTGGGTCAGTCATGGGGCTTGAACTCTAGGTCTGGGAGCTGTCCATGAGCTCTTCAGCTCAAGGCGAACGTTCTACCACATAAGCCACAGTGCCACTTTTGGTTTTCTGGTGGGTAATTGGAGATAAGAATCTCAAGGACTTTCCTCATATTTTATCCTAGGATTACAGGTGTGAGCCATGGGCGGCTAGCTTAATTTTATATTTTATATATTTATCTATTTGTGTGCAATACTGGTGTTTGAACTTAAGGGCTTTCATTCTTGCTTGACCATTTTGCGTTGCTCACAACTGGTGCTCTACCACTTAAGACATGCATCCAGTACTAGGTTTCTGCTGGTTAGTTGTAGAAAAAGATCTCTCAGATTTGTATCCCTGGTCTGGTTCTGAACCACAATCCTCAGATCTCAGTCTCTTGAGTAGCTAGTATTATGGGCATGAGCCTCAGGCAGCCAGAATAACTTTTATTTTTTATAAGTAGATTGCTTAAGATGTTGGCTTGGGTTTCCTGAGAGAAATTCATGTTTAATTTCTTGTTTCTTTTAAGGTTATCAAATGAATATCTTTAAATTTGCAAGATGTTATTATGTCAAATATGAAATAATATTTTTATGTTACTAGGTGGCACCAAGTTTCCTTTTAGATAGAAAATATTTGGCTGGCTTCCAACCAAAATCTTTACATCTCAGCTTCCTGAGTACCTAGGATTGTAGGCACTGGTCACCTCTCCTGGCTGAGACAAATATTTTTGGTAAGGAAAATCACTGTGATGTGGAACATGAGACATGATGAATATAGACTAAACAGGAATATTTTGAAAGCTTTAACAAAACTGAAGTTATCACAAATTTGCAGGCTTCAGTGAGGAGAAAAATGACAAAGAAGTTACAGAAGCAGAGAATTGGAGACTAAAGAAAAGTTAGTGAATAATTCCTTGTTAGCAGAACTACTGATGATTTCTTTTTAGAAAACTTCAGCTTGATATACTGGTACATGCCTATAATTCTAATTAATTATGACATAGACACTGGATGTTTGCTGTTGGTATGGTAAAAATATAATACTGAAACTCAAATCTCTAAAGCAAACTGGTGCCATATGTTGATAAGAGAGGCAGAAGTTGGAGGACCACTGTTTGAGGCAGTTAATATGAGACTATCTGAAAAGCAAACTAAAGCTAAACAAAGTGCTAGGGGTATGGATCAAGAGCAATTATCCAGCAAGTTTGAGGCCCTGAATTCCATACCTTCTACTGAGAACAAAAGACAAGGAAAAGGAAAAAGGTTCTTGTTACAATTTTCAAGGTATTTTCTGTGCAATTTTCTGCTATAATTTCCTTCTTCAATTGCCGTAAAATTTTGAGAAGTCACTTACACAAATGACTACCAATATTTGTGGAAATCAAGGGAAAGTCTTTGCAACCAGTTTTGTAAGACAGAACAACTTTGTAAAATTGAATTCAATGAGATGAAAATGAGAGGTAATGGTTTCATGAAAATGCACTTAATAGCTATGTGTCAGAAGGTGAGGAGCTCATTAAGAGGATTTACTTCCTAAAAGAACAGGAGGATTGAGTTGATTTTATATTAATTTTTAAAAATAGGTTAAATTTGGTTGGTATTTTAACACCTTTAAACAAGGTGTTAAGCCAGTAAAATTATTGTTGAGATTTTTATAAAAGCTATAAGACAATTGTTACATAGATTTTTAGAGAAGCTATTCAACAATTGTTGGATAAATCCCAACAATGCAAATATGTGTTCTCTGTCATCTGGTGGTGTTACATACCTCATCATCTAAGGTTGGGAGAATATTATCTTCATTTTCAGAATACAGAAATGGAGGCAAGAAGAAAGGTGGTGTATTTCTGAAGGCTGATGTGTAAATTACAATTGAGAATGAGCAGAAACCAGAATCCATGAACAGAAACCAGAATACATGGCTCAAATTCAATTCATTATTTGCAAACCTCGTGACTATACTAATATCTGAAACTCTTCTGCTGGCTGGGTAACATGGAACTGTTTCTTAGAATTGTCATGTGTTGTTTTTGGTAAAAAGCTAAAAATATTGGTGCTTTATAAAATTAAAGAATATGCCTTTTGTAAAGTGTTATGCACAGAATATGAAACAAGAATTCCATGAACTCTGAAGTTCTTTATGCAGTTTTTCTTAAAATTATTCTTTGAAGAATCAAGATAGTGAAATTATTCACATTCCTTTCATTCCAGAAAGCATTATCTGAACACATTTGAGAAGAATTTCTACAACAGTCTTATAATATATGGGCTTTTGGTGTACTTATTTGTCTTCTCTCTGTATCTTCTTAATGGGGTTATTATTATCTTATTCATGGGTTTAAGAGTCCTTTATATATTATGAATAAAGCAATTTGTCAAGATCTTTATATTTTGTTTCATTAGCAAAAATGCCTGCTATGTGATTGAACAGAAATTAATGACATCTTTGCCTGATTTCTGAGCAACTAGGAATTCTTTCATTCTAATTCAGTACTCTTTATCAGGTCAAGAAAGTTCCCATGTAATAATTTTGACAAATTTTTACCATTCTGATATTTTGAACAGGACAGAATTATTTTAGCGTCACAGCAGGGAATTCCCCTGTGACATGTCTCCTCTACAGGCATGGAATCCCCATTTGCAAACTGCTGATCATACTGGAAGCAAATTTTTGCTTGTTAGGAATATCGAATTTTTGGCCTATGTACTCAGGATTTTTTTTCCAGAAAACATAAATCCACACATAGATATTAGTCATAGCTACTTGAATTGGAATTAGTAATATTTTTATTCTTGATGTGCCACATCTCTATATAAAACTATGAAAAACACAGTTTGTAACAGAATAAACATGAGTATATCACTTAGAATCTGGGTATGGTTAGTAAACTCTAGGGGATTTTCTAATAGCTTTCAGACTTTTCATAAACATAAATAAAATGAGATGGTTTATACCTATTATCCTAGCTTCTTTGAAAATGGACATGTGGATAGTGGGAGTTCAGGGTTAAGCTGGAAAACATACGAGACCTCCATCTCAGTCAATAAAAGCGGGGTGTGCCAATGTGTGGGTGTTATCCTACCTGTGTTGGACATCCAACTAGGAAGTTTACTATCCAGGTAGCCTAGGAATAAACAAATGCAAGACTCTACCTCAAAAATAACCAAAGCAAAAATTGCTGGATGTGGTATGATTCAAGGGGTAAGGTGCCTGCCTGGCAAATGCAAGGCTCTGAATTCAAACCCAAGTACCTACCAAAAAATGAAAAGTAAATAATATGAAATAATTCTCTAAATAACTACTCACTTAGTGTAATTATCTTATGTATTCTCCAAATAATCTTGTAGTGAAGGCATAGAATTGAATAAGCCAGATCAATATAATACTCCAAAATCATAGAGTGGCCCAGAGGTCAGCTTTATGATCATTCAATGTCTGGATCTTCCTGTTCTTAGATCCACAATCTTATGGGGGGGGGAACGAATGTATTTATTTACATTTATTTACACCCTTCATCCAGTTTCACATGTTGAAATCCTATCTCAAATGTAATGTTACAGAAGTGGGCTTTTGTGTGTATGTGGATGTTAATTAAGTCTTGGAGGCAAGCCTTCATGAATGGGATTTAAATAAACAAAACCAAAGAGATTTCACTCCTGATCTTTAATACAGTGCATCACTCAGAAAAAAAATACTAACTATGCTGGCATTGCAAACTTGGACCTCCAGGCTCCAGAATGTAAAAATAAATTTAGTGTTTATAACCAATTCAGTGTCTGGTAATGTGTCATCATAAGTCAAAAGGATGAACAGTAAGCCAGCTGAAAAGGACTGTTGTGGTTTCTCTACCAAATTTCCAGAGTCCCTGTGATACTGAAAAATGTTAAGGCTCCTTAGGGAAAATGTTTTAAAACTGCCTTCTTGTCCAACTCTGACTTCACAAATTTTGGAATATAAAGAATGACATCAAGTGCCCAAGATACCTAAGACAGGACACTTGATCCTCGTCTGCTTTGGTCTTCAGCACCTGGTACAAATTTACACTATATAAACAAGTCAACTAAAGGCAGTTATAATACATTTTAAAATGCATAGCCAGAAAACACTTTATAAACACTCTCTCATTATAGTCTCATTGGCTCCCATGTCCAAAATAGGAAACCAAGGCTTAAAGAGAGGTAGGTAATTTACCCAAATTTGCAAAATTGATATATTTGTATCCATACTTAGGCTGATTTACCATATGCATTTGTTTTTCTGCAGAAATAAAAGGCTCACGAACTTTTTTTCCATGTTCTAAACTCATATGCACTACCGTGATATCTCTATCCTGGCTGCCCCCAAGTCATATCAGCTGAAGTTGATACATCTCTACCCACTCAAACACAAATAGATAAGAATTGGGCAACTGTACTTTTAAATCCCTATGCAGTAATAATGTGTATTTAACAGTATGAAATCCTGGGCTAGAAAATAAAACTTCTATGATGGTGCTAGGCCCACCTCACATATCTTTCTTTGTCTCTTCCTTCCTTCCTTTTTAGGGCTTGGGATTGAACGCACGGCCTTGTGCATATTAAGCAATTGCAACAAAACTAAGTTACATGGCCATTTCAATCGCTCCAATTTGATTCACTGGTACCCTGTTCCTGATACTTTGTATTACTTGGTCATAGTATTTGGAGACTACTAAACTTCATAAGCGTTTCATCTTTTTTACTCCCTTCCCATGTATCAAGACACTGTGCAAGAAAGAATTTCCTGACCTCCCCAGACAGAGTTCATGGATCATCATCAGGTTCTATTTTACCATGCATAGCACTCTTTTTTTATTATTACATTTATAATAACAACTCACTTAAATAATTGTTCTCTTCTTCAGACCATTGGTAGACGATTGTTCAATCCTATATTTTATATAACCAGGAATAGAAATTTTCTTGTCATGTTTTCCTCTTTTTGACTTGGTAAAATTTTCCTGATTTTGTAGAACTGTTTATTCTCCATGAATATTGTTTCAGGACATTTCTGCATAATGTCTATAATAAAATTAAGAAATTTCCAGCCAAAGAAGACAACTCAGCATTCTAGATGTTAATGACTGTACTCTGGGTTCCTGTGCACTGGGCACTGCATTTGGCATCTCAGTTTTACAACAATGGACAATCTATATTGAAAGTTGCTTTTTTTTGGTTTCCTATTTTGTGCCATATGAAGTATTTAAGGTGTATAGCCAGTTAATTGTGGAAGTATGAGCTGGTAATCTTTTCAAAAAATTTTTGTAAAGATACTGTATAGAGTTGTTACAATTACATGAGTAAGGTAATGAGTACATTTCCTATTGAGCATTGTTACCCCCTCCTTTGTTTCCCCCCTAAATTCCCTTCCTTCTCTATTTCCCAACTCCTCTTTCCCCCTACTTTCGAAGATGTGAAGTTCGTTTTCAACATAGTGTCTTGTACATGCCATTGTTACAATGGATCAAACTGAATCCTTGTCTCAGCATTTTGTTATTTCCCTGCCCCTCCCCAAATTAGAAAAATGTATATACAAGATGGGGTCATATGAGCTGGTAATCTTTAGCCTTCAAATCTTAAAACAAAAACAAGCAATGCATGAAAAAAATTGTTCATAATGGAAATCTCAGCCTCCTGATTGATGCTCTGATTCTTCCATTAAAGTATAATCTTGTTAGAATCAAGTTCCAGGCTAAAATGTAAATACCCAGGGAAATGATGACATTAAGTTGCTAATAGTTAATTATGCCTTCCTATTAATGAAATAATTTGGAAAATGTTTTTTAAAAAACTGGATGATAGCAAGAAGGATTTTAGAAAAAGGCATTACAGTGGGTAAGGTGTGTAAAATTGTACAAAACTGGAACTACATGCTGGGAAAAGAACAACTTCACAGAGAGGGGTAACTTATTTTTTTAGATGAGGCAAGTTAAGATGGATTATTATGTAAGAAGAAAGTTTCTATTTGGTTTTTTCTAACAACTAGCAGAGACTTATCTGTTTATAAAAAATAAATACTAGAATGAAAAATTCAAAAGACCTTTAATGATGCATTTAATATTTTGGAGACAACAAAGATTTTCAGAGTAGAGACAGTTCAATAAACTATGGTATTTATAAGCACTGGACTCCCATGTAATCATTATAAGTGATGTTCTTAGAACAGTGCAATTTCTTAGGATGTTATTAGATAGGAAATATATGCATGATATAATGCGATGTAGACTCACACCTGTAATCCTACCTACTCATAGGGGTGAGATTTGAGGATCATGGTTCACAGCCAGCCCCCATAGGAAAATCCATTTAACCATCAAAATGCCAATAGTGGAGCTGTGGCTAACCTTGGGGGAAAAAAGTAAAGCCGAGAATAATACGCAGGCACTGAATTCAAGTTCCAGTTTTGGCAACAAACAAATGAATAATCAAACAAATATATCACCCCAAAGTTATATGAAAATATGTATATGCATATATGCATGGCAGAAGGTCTAACCGTAGTGTTCCAATATTCACCTTGTAGAAGTCCAAAATGGGAACAACATAAACATTTACTTAAAGAAAATCAAAAGTGACAATATGTTGGAAATGATCTTTACAACTTGGGGGGCATTGAGAAAGGGAGGAAAAAAGGAAGAAAAATAAAGGAGGGGGTAAAAAGTTAGACAAGAAATGTAATCATTACCTTACTTATGTAACTGTGACCCCTCTCTACATCACCTTGACAATAAAATTAAAATGAAAAAAACTAAAAAAAAAGACAACCAAAAGCTTTTACTTATGTTATTCTATTTAAAAGTATATTTTAAAAGAATTATTGGCATGTTTTAAAGTTCTAATGCATTGCCCTACTCTACTGGATTATACTGGAATATGGAGAGAATTATTTACACATGAGTCCATAAGTAAGGACCCCAATGTGATTGTTTCTAACGTATTTATAAGATGATTTATTTGTTGCTTTGTATGTCCCTCCCCCATGGTATAACCCCTGCTTTCACTGTATTTGATGTTGTTATAATTTATGGGGGGGAAGGGAAAAAACAAATCGTTTAAATAAGGATACAGGTGGACCCATTGCAACAATGAGATGTACAAGCTGTTATGTCTAAAAATGAACTTTACAACCTCTGCAAGGGGTGGGGGAGGGGGCCCGGAATGGGAAGGGATGGGAAGGGGAAACAAAGGAGGAGGCAACCTTGCTTGATAAGAAATATACTCATTATCTTGCCCATGTAATTGTAACCCCTCTGTACGGTATTTTCACAATACATTTTTTAATTAAAACAAAGAATTCCACAAAGAAATGCCAACGTGGACCAAAGGGTCCTACCCATAATACCTTGCTTCTACAGCAAATCACACAATCCCCCAATCCACATAATGTGATCATTTAAAGGCGATTG
>NW_027204920.1:0-19167 GCF_024711535.1 Dipodomys merriami
CCTCTGAATCAAATCATATGATAGGAGGTTCTAAATGATAGGCTGGAGTACTGCTAGTTGACAAACATTCAAGTTAATGTCAATTGCAACATAGCTCTTCTGGATAAGAGTGGGACAGCCCAACCATCTGCTTATGTCATGGTGAATGGGTGACCCAGTGTCAGTTGAACAGAAGAAGTCACTGACAAGCAGCCAAGGCCGTGTGGCAGCAAGTAAAGGGTGCAACCATATCTTCCCTGGCATGAGGTAAACAGGAAGAGTGATCGTTTGCTCTGGTTTGATTTTACATGTTGAGAAAGGCCAGCTTGAACTAACCTACCTCTTAATTCAGACCTGGAAGGAGGAGGTGGGCAAGGAGAGTCCTGGTTAGGAGTTTACTTAATGATGGACCTGACAAGAACCTGGGGTGGAATTTTGCATCATCAGACTGATGGAGTAACTGGGAGAAGGAATAGCCAAGAGACATGGTGGAGCCAGAACTTCCTAAGGGGGCAGAAGAGAGACTGTCACCAAGTGCATGGGCCTGTGAGTTCTCACCACACTTCTGGAGTTTTTTCTTAATTGTGGTCAGTTGTTTCAGGGCTAATTCTTTCTCACCAAAAAAGAAATGCAGAATTCTTAGGTCAGTGTATTTTTGCTTAAAAGATAACGGATTCAAATAAAATCTGGGATGTTATTTATTTAGATATGAATGGCATCATAGCAATTCTACAGATAATATTTTACTAACTTACTTAGCATAGTTATTTGGAGTTGTTTACACAGTTATTGTATTGATATTTTTCTATTTATGCTGTAAAACATAAGGTAAGGAAGATAAATCACTTCATATTGATGAGGGAAATAAGAAAAAGACTCTGTAGTTTGTATTTTTTTTCTTCTTGGACTGTAATGTTTTCAGTAAAACAACTCAAAGGCATATGCTTCTTTGAGATAAAGTACATTTTACATCACCATCTTTCCTCTCACATCACGGGTCTCTGCCTTCAACCCCCTCAGTATTGGCTCTGAGGCATGTCTTATCTCTTCCTAACATGCATCCTGCTACGTTATATTTCTTACATGAATGGAAACCTTGTTTAAGCAAGGGAGGAAAATAATGATCACCTCACCTGTTTAAATAATTGTATGAGTAGGCTTTGGTTATCATCATTAAAATACGTTTACTTGGCAAGTTCTACTGGTGTATGAATTACTCTATTAGAATTCCTCCACACTAGCTATTAGGGGATGCAAATATAGTTAAGTGACTACTTTTTAAGATTCAAGGCAACTATTTCAGTAAAATGAAAAAGTCAGTTTTGGAGTCAGAGCTTAATTTGGATGCTAGGTTTTCTATTTACTACTTGTGTGACCTTGGGGAAGCTAATGACCTTGCCAGGGACTCAGCTGTTTCATTTATGAAATGAATATAAACCCTACTTTGTTAGATGATGTTGATAACTAATTGAGAACACCTGGCCAAGTACCTGGCACAAAGGAGATGCACATAAATCTTTCCTCTTCTTCTTCCTCTCCCTCCTCCTCCTCTCCCTCCTCTTCTTCCTCCCCCTTCTGTTTCTTGTCATTTAATTTCCGTATTTAAAATTCTTCCACTTGAGAATCATTGCTGAGATGGCATTCCACTATACAATGCTGTTGCTACTATCTTCCAAGGGTGAGTCAATGTTGCATTTACATAAGATAATAGGAAACTGAAGAACTGTGTGTGTGTGTGTGTGTGTGTGTGTGTGTGTGTGTGTGTGTGTGTGTGTGTGTGTGTGTGTGTGTGTGAAAATACAACCAGGAGCTGGTGGTCTTATTTCTGGTGATTTTTTCCTGACCTTTTGCTCATGTGCCAAAATCTTTTCATTTTAATAACGAAACTTCCAAATCTTACCAAAATGAGTACTTTTCAGTTCCACAGAAAACAGTTCAGGATTTATATTCTAGAGAGGACTAAATGAGTGACAATTTTTTCTGAACACTTCTGAAGAATAGGTTAATGTAAAGGAGTCATAAATAATGGACATTAAGAATCTATGGGTGCAAATTCAAGTTCCTTGCCTTTAATATTTTTTTTGAATGATTTGGTTAATAATTCTAAAGATCCATGTAAATAGCCAAATTTCCTACATAAAATAATGATATTATGCTATCACGGTGGCTGGAAGTTCAGCTGAGAAATGGGCTGGAGAGCTGAGAACAAGCTTTGGTTCCTTCTAAACACAAGAACGTGTTCTGTGTCTTGAACTGACTCCCATCATTTCCTAAATCTAAAGAGAATCTGGTTGAGGCCAGTGTGATGTAGTGAGAGGAGGCTGGATATTCTTCCCTTAACCTCCAGCAGAAGAATAGCAAGCTGGACACACTTGAGAAAATCATTTGTCCATCTGTGCCTCTTTGCCTGAGAAAGGGTGATGGTGCATTCAGATTTTCTGGCTGGTGAGAGAATTAAAGTGAGCCAAGCATGTCACAATGCCTTGCAAATACTGGATCGTCATGAAGGATATTCTTATGTACCGTTTCAATGGTTCAAACAAGCCAGTCCTATAAAGCTGAAATCTCACCAGGTTCTTATGGAGAAAATAAAGGATTTTTATGAAATATTATTACGAACATATGGAGTAGATTTCCAATTCGATCACACTATGGCCTTAGGATTAAGATGAAAATTATTGGCTTTTATCTACACTGGAACGTTTGACAGGAGTTCAGCACTTTTGACCCTTCTCAAAATTGACCCTTCTTAAAAGTTTGCCAGCACCAAGCTGCTGGGAAATGTTAGGTGAAGAAACATGTTTCCTTTCAAGGTTTTAGAATCCATTTGATTTAAAGTTCAGGGTTTACACATACAGCTAACTATTGTGAGATTAACCATGGACACTTCTTAATGTGGGACCATTTTCCCCTGCTTCCATGTTCATTTCTGGTGGCACTTTTGAGAGATTAAATCACTAGCTTAAGCAAAGCATTTTCTCCAGCATTACTGTCTAGCTCATTCCTCAAATTATGCTGCAGTTGGATGAGGTTCAATTGCTTCTGAGAGACTGTTGTTTGACTTTTGGATTCCATTCACATGACTTTCCCCTTCATAACTCATAGATGATAATTAATAATAAATGCTGTCAAGAGTATGTTGTCAAGAGTATGTTATGTGAAAACTCATATTAAGAGGCTGAACTTCTAAGGCAAGACCTATTAAGCTATAGTAAGACATCAAAGTTAGAAGAAAACTTACTGCCTTCTGAATTATGCCCCTCAGCCTCTTTCTCAATCTTTCACAGGAGTCTTCTCATCCTAATGCTATTGTATAATACAATTACTGGTGTAGAAAATGTTAAAACAGAGAGTTCATTAGTCCCCCACAACTGAGAGTTCATTAGTCCCCCCCTTCTGAGTGGTAAGGAATTGATAGCATATTCTCTTTGCAAGACTTAAAAGCATACAAGTTTCATGAAAGATAAGCAGGTTGTTCTATCATCTAAAATGATACTTGAGTCGAAGCCATGTTAAAGATTGAGAAATTAGGTTGCTTATGAGCCCACTGAAAAGGAAAGAACAGAAAGAGTATGACTTAAGGGGACACATTTTGGATTTTAATACATTAGGATGCATATTCTCAGTTTTCCTAATTGTGTGACCCAATTACTCAACTCCATAAAGCTCAGTACCTGTATTATATGTCATCATAAGGATGTTGTGTGGATTTTCAAAGCAGTAAATTTTCAAAGCAACATAGGTGAGCATCACATACACAGTACATCTCAATCACTGATCATTATGAATGTTACACAAATAAGTCTAAATCACCATGATCTATAAAACTGGACGCTCTTTGAGAGACAGAATATGATCATTCCAAGTGTCCTACAACTAGTTCCAAATTATAGACTACCTAGAAAGAATCTCACTGAGGAACCAAGGTCTTGGTTTGTTCTGTGTAACTAGGTGATGCTGAAGAACCCCAAGTAGTCCAGACTGTCAAGTGATAGAAGGTAATTGTTAACTCTAGCACTATAGATAGCTTTGCACCTGGAGATGACCAATTTTCTGGTTTTGGAACCTTGAACAAATTTTTGAGGTACTCAACCTTTTGTTTGCTCATCAGTGAAAAAAAGGTGATCCTGTGAGCTATCATAGTTTTTGTCAGAGTTTTTGTGCACTAAAATGCATAGTCCAATGTTGGACACTCATAGAGCACCAAATCTTTCTCCTCATTCATTCATTGTCTACCTCGGTTTCTGTATCTTTCATCCATCCATCCATATATACATACGCACACACACACACACACACACACACACACACACACACACAAACACACACTTGTGGTGTATACATAACATTAAATATATGATCTTAACTATTTTTATAAGTGAACTGCATTCACAACATATCACCACCATCTGTCTCCAGAACTTTGTTCACCTTGCAAAATGGAAACTCTGTATCCACTAAACAAGTTCCCACTCTTCCTCCCTTTCAACCCCCAGACATTACCATTTTCTGTCTCTCTGAATTTAACTTCTATAGCTACCTTATATATATATATATATACATACATGTATATGTAGATATATATACATGTATATGTAGATACATGTATATGTAGATATATAGATATGAATGGTTTATTTCATATGGAATAATGCCGTCAAAATTCACTCAGGCCAAATTATGTCAAAATTTCCATCTTTTGAAAGGATGAATAATATTCCATTGAGTGTTTATACCACAGTTTGATTTTCTACCCATCCATTGATCCATAGGTTGCTTCTACCTCTTGGCTGTGTGAATAATGCTGCTATGAACACAGGAGTGAAGACCAGCCTTTGAGATTCCATTTGCAGTCCTCTTGAGTATATACCCCAGGATGGAATGGCTGAATCATATGGTAGTTCCACCCACTGGTTCCCATAGTTCTCTCATTTTACATTCTCACCAACAGTGATTACGGGGCCCAATAGACCCATCTTTTTCCTCAGTAGTTATTATTTTCCTGTTTTGTTTTGGTAGTTTTTATCTTCATGAGTGAGACGTAGATAGATATATGTTTAAATATCAAATTTATATTCTTTTATTATGTGCATGACTATCTCTGTGAAAAACTGTTTACAACTCTCTTCATAAGCTTTCTCTGCTTATTGACCACCATGATATTAGCTGCTCTGATATGCTCTCCCTACCCTGAGAGCTGAAACCTCAGAAAAGTTGTTCTCTTGAGTACTTTAGTCAATCTATGCAAAACTAACTAACACAGGAGTTAGTAAAGGGATAAGAGTTGCAGGCTGTTGTCTCAGATTTCCTGAGTTTGCAATATAGTTCTATCTGTCTTCCAGGTTCACCACTTGCCATGTGCTATATGGAAGTTCTGCTGAGGAACTGAGTCGCACATTCCATTTAATTTTAATTCATTTAAATTTAAGTAGTTACTGGTAACCACAATAGAGACTACTGTAAATTTACTCTAGGCAGAAAGAGGAGCCAGAAAGTAGTCATAGGATGATTCTGGAGAGAGGGAGGGAGCTGGATGACTCTCTAGCATTGGCATTTTCAGAGCAAGGGGCGCATGGTTCTGTGGGTGGGAAGGGAGTGAGCAGGGTTTGGAGTCTATGAAGGGTAGAGGCTGTGGCAGGAAATCAGTGGGTTTCCATTAATGGATTCAGTTTTCTTGCAGGATGGAAATTGAGGTCATTGCCTATGGTGCGGGGGGCGGGGGGGGGGTGCGGGAGGGGCGCGATAGGAAGTTGGAGGTTTTAAGAAAGTTGAGAAGATTGAAAACAGCTTCCTAAAGAAGACAGGAAGCTGACTAGGGAATATATATATATATATATATATATATATATATATATATATATATATATATATATATATGAAATCTGTTGAGCAATTTGTGTGTGTGTGTGTGTGTGTATATGAAATCTGTTGAGCAATTCGTGTGTGTGTGTATATATGAAATCTGTTGATCAATTTGTGTGTGTGTGTGTGTGTGTGTGTGTGTTGATGAGGAAACTAAGACATAGTGATGTTACAGATTGCTCAATGTCTCTTAAGTACAGAGAAAAAAAATGGTCTTTGAATATTTCTGATTCAATAGTCACAGGTTATATTGCTTTTTGTGGTATCAGGGTTTGAATTTAGGTCTCCAAACTTGCAAGGCCCATGTCCTACACTAGAGCCATGTCCATCTCTTTTCTGGTTTAGCTATTGTTTATTTTTTTGGACAGGGCTCATGCTTTTGTCCAAGGCTGACATCAGACTGATTCTCCTACCCATGGCTTTCTGTATAAATTGGGTTGCAGATATGCATGGGCCTTCCTCACTTACTGATTATGATGCGGTCTTGCTAACATTTTCCTCAGGCTGTCCTTAAAACACAATCATCCTGAACTCTGTTTCCTGAGTAGCTGGGATTATAGACATAAGTATCTATGCCTGGATGATACCTTAATACTATCCATCAGCTGGCTCCTACACACCCATTTCCCATAGCTTGCTTGACACTTCCTACCTCTACCACTCACCACACCTACCTTGCTTCTATCCCTAAGTTCCTGTGAGCATAGCACCACTGTTAAATTCATCCTATGCGCCTATGATGCCTAGTACACAGAGAAGGCTTAGTGAGTAGATGAATAAAGGAAGATACATGAGGCACATTCACACTATAATCTGCTACATTTCTACTTTCAATTTCTGTCTGGCCCATAGCTATTTCTATTATAAGGATAGTTTGGTGAGGAATAATCTAAAGTCAAATGAAATGATGCAAGGTGAAAAATAGAAATAGCTGATAGCTTTGATAGCTTTGATATAGATATAGGTACACACCACACACACACACACACACACACACACACACACACACACACACACACACACACACACACACACATACACACACAATTTATTTATTTTGGTGCTAGTCCTGGAGCTTGAACTCAGGGCTTGGGTGCTGTCTATTGCTCAAGGCTAGCACTCTACCACTTGAGCCACAGCACCATTCCTGGCTTTTTCTGTTTATGTGGTACTGAGGGATCGAATCAAACCCTGGGCTTCATGCATGCTAGGCAAACACTCTACCACTAAGCCACATTCCCAGACCAAAAAATATATTTTTAATTCTATCTCCTCTTTTATGTAGAAGCTTGATGCATAATAAAAAGTAACACTTGGGAAGTTCCCCTTTCTCCAGTATGACTGACATCACAGAGTTCATGTCCTTATATTTCATTCTCAAGGAAATAAACAAACCTTGGGATTGGCCAGAGCCCTGACCTTGGAGATGACTAAAGGCCCCTAGAGTTAAATTCTAACTAAGATTTCCCTTCTGGGACTAAACTATCATTTTCTGCTATATTTACCAATGATGTTACACTTTATCTTAGCAAATATTTAATTTGTTGAGAGAAAACATGTCATGAATGCATTACTCATAAGTTTCCATATTTCCCAAAGACTTTTGCAAATGGCAGAAATACAACTTCTGGGGTCTCATTAATGTAGCAGAAGCATAAGCTCAGGAGCGAACTTTAGAAGATTCCCAGGGAAAGGGTGTGTGTGTGTGTGTGTGTGTGTGTGTGTGTGTGTGTGTGTGTGTGTGTGTGTGTGTGTGTGTGTGTGTGTGTGTGTGTGTGTGTGTGTGTGTGTGTGTGTGTGTGTGTGTGTGTGTGTGTGTGTGTGTAAACAGAGGCTAGAAGATAAGTGCTAACTGATTGGATGAGGCTGATGGGCCAATCATCAGTGCCTCAGTTGCTAGCTCTGCTTTGCTCTGAAGTCCAAGGGCTTAAGGAAATTAGCATCTTAAGAATTAAGAACATATACCTGAAAGCATGATGAGATGGCTTCTTTTCCTTTTTTATTTATCCTCGTTTTTCAACAGTCTTCCCTTGGTTCATTTAAATGTACAACTGACAAAGGAGAAAGCTAGGGATGGAATGGGATTTTGCATGAACATTCATGATGTATTTTTCTATAATGTCTGCGCTTCTGAGCTGAAAAGCCTTCAAGAAAATAAAACACTTCTTGACATTGATGGTTGTGAGACTGCGGTATTATCTAGTATCCTGCAAAACCAACAGAGGCTATTTAAAGGGGAAAATGTTTTTTATTGATAAGCACTCTTAAAAACCAATTATTTGCCTTGCAAGCTGAAATCTGACCATAGAAGCAGATTTCTTGATTTCCCAAGTGACTTCATAAAGGGTTTGGGTTAACTCTAATTCCAAAAATCCAAGGAAAATAAATTTTATCCAGATGTTGGGCTTGGAGAATCATGTTGCACTAAAAACAAAACAGAGCATTTGTTTTTGGAAAAAATCTTCCTACTGTATATAATTCACAGCAAAGGTTATACATGTCTGCATTCTTGTCACAGTCTCCTGTGTTTTGCCTCTGAATACCACTTTACCACTTCGGAATCTCCAGCATTTCTGTGTTTGTCGACAATGCACATGATTAAAATGATATTTTCATATTTCAGTGTAGTTGCAGCTCCTTAAAGCAGAGGGTTGTAAGTGCAGGGAGAGAGAGAGAGAGAGAGAGAGAGAGAGAGAGAGAGAGAGAGAGAGAGAGATGCAGTTCCCTAATGGCTTATTACCATCACATTTGCAATTCAGATCAGCTCTAAATTGACTGAAATTTTTAAACACATAGCAGGCAGTTTAAACTAATGATTGTCTGGAGGTTCACCACTGACATGAACTAAGCTTCTGCTCAAAACAAATTGCAAATAATTCCTCCCTTAGAGTCAAAATGTCACTTTTAAAATTCCATGTTACTGCTAGATTTTTGTCAGCTACATACAAAAAAAGAAAAATCTGCTTTATGGTGTGTGTTCTACCTTTGAAAGGATTGAGCGACACTGTTTCCCTATTAAAAAAGAAAGAACACAACAATAAGTATCTATCTCTCTATCTATACATATACATATATATGTATATATATGTATATATATATATATAGATATATATAGATCTACATCAGTTTTCCTAGGAATGCCCCCCCCATTCCTCCCCCAACACTTCTCCTTCAAAAATCCTAATTGTAAAGTAAAACACCCTTGGGGCAGTGGTAGGCCCAAGTTGCTTAGCAACCCGCAGCAGGTAGCAAGGCTTCAGCTGCAGCTGTCCTGATTCTTTCCTAAGAACCTTCTTATTACTGTTTGTGTTAATCTTTAACCAGGCTTTTAAACCATAGTCTTTCTTCAGGGTCTCTGGTTGTTAGATTGCAGGGGCCTACTCAAATGTTGTCCCAGAGGTAATGGTATTAAGGGTGGCTATTGAATGTTTGAAGAGTGATAAGCTCTGAAAGGGATTAGAATTGCATGTTCCAACTAACCTTATTTTGCATTCTGAAAAAAAAGTCATGAAAATTGTGCCCTTATAGAAACAATGGTTGGTGTTGACACACAGTCTTCACCCTGGTTTTTGCTCCGAGCTTGTAAACTCAGTGAAGCAACCTCCTTCCCCCATAGTCCTGCTTTCTCAAAGGCCATTTAAAGAATTCATTTAGAATTTGTAGGTAACTGTGAACTGATTTCAGTCTCTCAGTTTAATTATGAGAGAGCTAGAGGGATAGAAAGACAGAGAGAATAGGAGATTGAGAGAATCTTTCTTTATAAAGGAATTTTCTAGGTGGGAGAGGTAGTGGAGGGAGGCTTTCCAATATTCCTAAAACATTGCACTGTATGGTTGGGAATGAAATTGACCAATTACTCAAGGATTAAAAAGTAGCAAAAGATAAAGTGCATTAAAAATAATTAGCAATTTCTACTGTATTGTGAGTTTTGCATACCATTCAGAGATTGCCCACAATGATTATTAACCAATGGGGCTGAGCTCATAAAACATTTTAAAATAATACTATTTCTATATTCCCATCATACAGCACCAGCAAAGTGAAGAAGACAGCTACTCTATGGTCTTTTCACTCAATCCCTTTCTCTTAGTAGTTAAAAATAAATAAATAAAAACAAAAGCAAACCAAAAAATCTAAAACAAACTGAAAAGGTTGCCACTAAAAAAAGCAAGTAACAAACAAACAAACAAACATCACCAATGATTCAGTCCCCAAGCCTTCATTCTACGTCATTTACAAAGAATTTAGGCCTTTTTCCATTGTAACATTTGCTTTCAGACCTGGACCTATGATTCAACACAGTATGTGCCTAATAATACTGATTAACTGACATGGAAATTGGAATATGAAAGAGATAAAATTTTTCATATTTTCTGAAACTCACTGAAGTTAATCAGTATAGATATAATCTTCAGACCGGTTTTAAAATACATACACACACACACACACACACACACACACACACACACACACACATTCACATTGGGCTCTCAGTTTCTGAATCCCATTAATTTTTTTTTTTTACTTTCCATTGGAAGACTTACTACTTTTATCTTCCTCCCAAAGGTAAAGAGCTGAATCTCTACTACCTACTTATTACACACACTTATTAGGCCAGTTTTAGTTGTCTAATGCCACCAAATATGAAACACAAGGGAAAGATATCATAATTCTATTGAGGAAACAGATGCAGGGAGCTTGTTATTAGATTTTAGAGTGCAATATTTGGAAGTCCTGGAAGTCTGATGACATCAGATAGATGGCCTTAGCATGAGGTGGAACTTGAGTGTCCATGTAAATAGCCCTACATTTAGAAGACTGATGTTTTATTTCTAAGAAACCTTGGCTGTATCTGTTAGAAACAACAAACTCAATTATTTTAATTTCTTCCTTCCTTCCTTCGTTCCTTCGTCCTTCCTTCCTTCGTTCCTTCGTCCTTCCTTCCTTCCTTTCTTTCTTTCTTCCTTCCTTCCTTTCTTTCTTTCTTCCTTCCTTCCTTCCTTTCTTCCTTTCTTTCTTTCTTTCTTTCTTTCTTTCTTTCTTTCTTTCTTTCTTTCTTTCTTTCTTTCTTTCTTTCTTTCTTTCTTTCTTTCTTTCTTTACTTTCTTTTCTTTTTTGTTGTTGGTTGTGGGTCACTGACCCTCAGCTCTTCAGCTCAAGGTGAGCTTTCTACCGCTTGAGCCACAGCACCACTTCTGATTTTCTAGTGTTTAGTTGGAGATAAGAGTTTCACAGCTTTTCCTGCCTGGGCTGGCTTTGAACCGTGATCCTTAGATCTCAGCCTCCTGAGTACCTAGGATTATAGACATGAGCCACCAGTGCCCGGCTAATGTGTTTCTTATTTAAACTTCAACTTCTGTATTTTGCCTGTCTCTTGACCTATGATAATTTACTGTATTGCCCAAGTGGGTCAATGAATACAGTCAATGTTGATTACATTTAGCTAACAAGAACATTCTTGTAGAATCATCAAGGCAACTTAGAAAATTAGCTCCTTGAGGTACCTGGAAAGTCAAGGGGGAAAAAAATCTATCAGTAAACTTGTTGATAGGTTTCATCCTATCCATGACACTTTAGCTTGCCATATGAAAATTTGTCAAATGTCACTAGAGGATAGCCTGAACCAATTTAAAGCTCTTTGTCCTTCCTTTTGTGCCTAGGTTATGCTAGTAAGTCATCAATCCACATGCCAGAACTATACCACCTGGTCCCAGGAGTATACTGCTTGGGGAGTCCCAATGTTTCCATTCTGATTCATTACAAGCACAAAATGTCTCCTCCTCCTCCTCCTCCTGCTCCTCCTCCTCCTCCTCCTCCTCCTCCTCCTCCTCCTCCTCCTCCTCCTCCTCCTCCTCCTCCTCCTCCTCCTCCTCCTCCTCCTCCTCCTCCTCCTCCTCTCCCCTCTCCTTCTCCTCTTCCTTTTCCTCTTTGTCTTCCTCCATTTCTCTCTCCCCCTCAATTTCATTTTCTTGGTGGTACTGGGGTTTGAACTCATGGTCTCATACTTACTAGACAGGCACCGTACTACTGCTCTATACCATTAAATTTCCTAGCTTTAGTGCTTATTCCTCCTATTTATGATGACCATAATCTGGGATGACAGCAGAGCATCCACCACATCCAGTTTCATTATTTGAGAAATAGACCTTGGGGAATAATTTTGCCAAAGCTAGATCAACCATGGCCCTCTGGATGTCTACATTCAGAGTAGTTGGGATTACAGTTGCGAGACACAGACCCTGGTCTGAAACACCTTTTTTTGGTTGGGGGGGCTAAAAACAAATGTGTTTTTTTCACTTTCTATATTAGTTTCTTAAGTTTCTTTATTGAGATTAAGTGATTACATAAATTTCACAGTATTGTGGATAGTGATACTTAGCTAAAGTCACAAACACATTTTAACCTTCACAAGGTGAATTGTCATTATCGTTATCTCTAAAGTGTATGAACTCTACAAACTTGGACAATACAACTATTCCTTCCAAATAAGGTGATATATACATTTCTTTCCTTTTGCTTAGTGTAAGCTGTTCCCTCTTTCTCCCTCCCATGGCTGCCCTTGAGTTGCTTAGTTCACTTTCATCAATGTCCAGTGCAGCTGATGGGCCCCTCTGCTGTATTTTTTCACCTGTTTCGGATTCTGTGCCCATCTCCTAGCTTCCCTCAGATGTGCACATGGATATACTATATGTAGGGTCAAGAACATAGAGTCATCTAAAATGGTGCAATACATTAAGAAGAGGTCCTTTGTTTCTTGAGTCCTCTTTACTCTGTCATATCTGATTGCATTTTGAATTTACCATCTGCATATCAGGGAGACCATGTGCTGTTTGTCTCTCTGATCTTGGCTTACATTGCGCAACATGTTTGGTTCTAGTTACATTCATTTTCCTGAGAATGCCATTATTTTATTCTTTCTAATGGCTGTGTAATATTCCATTGTATATAGCTACCACAATTTATAGATCCATTCATCTGTAGTGGGGCATCTGGGTTGTTTCCATATGTTGGATATTGTGAACAGTGCAGCAATGAACATGGAGATGCATGTGTCCTTGTATCCTGGTTCTTGTTGCTCAGGGTAGATGCTTAGGAGTGGTATGGCTGGGTCATAGTGAAGGTCTATGTTTAGTTTTTTGAGGAACATCCAGACTGCTTTCCAGAGTGGTTTTATTAGTTAACATTCCTACTAGCAGTTCAGTAGAGTTCCTCTTTGTCTACATTCCCATCAGCATTTGTCGTTGTCTGAATTTAGGATGCAGTCCATTCTGACTGGGGTAAGGTGGTATCTCAGGATTGTTTTTATTTGCATTTCCTTAACTGCCAGTTTCTTTGCCATTTTTATCTCTTCTTCTGAGAGGTCTCTCTTTAGCTTCCTTGCCCATTTTGTGGTTGTTTTGTTAGATTTGGGAAGGATTAGTTTCTCGAGTTCCCTGTATATAATAGATATTAAGCCTTTGTTTGATATATTGCTGGCAAATATCTTTTCCCAATTGGTTGGCTGGTTTTTTTTTTTTAGTTTGGTAACTATGTCTTTAGCTGTGCAGAAACTTTTTATTATAAGGTAGGCTCATTTGTCAAGTCTCTCTCCAATTTGTTGTGACCCTGGGACTCTGTTCAGGAAGTTCTTGTCTGTGCCTATAAGCTGTAGTGTCTCTCCTACTCTGTCTTGCAGTAGTTTCAGAGTTTCAGGTTTGATGTTGAGGTCTTTAATCCATTTTGAGTTGATGTTACTGCAGGGTGATAGGCTGGGATCCACTTTCAGTTTTCTGCATGTGGCTGCCTGGTTTTCCAAGCACCAATAGTTGAAGAAGATAGGTTTTTTTCCACTGTATGTCTTTGGCTCCTTTGTCAAATATCAGCTGACTGTAAGTATGTAGTTTTATTTCTGAGTCTTCTAACCTATTCCATTGGTCTTCAGGTCTATTTTTGTGCCAATGCCAAGTTGTGCCAATGCCAAGCTCTATAGTAGAGCTTGAAATCTGGTATTATGATACCTCCTGCATTGCTTCTTTTGCCCAGAATTACTTTGGCTATTCTAGGTCTTTTGCTGTTCCATATGAATTTTTAGATTGTTTTCTCTATTTTAGTAAAGAAAGTCATTGGGATTTTGATGGGAATTGCATTGAATTTGTATATCATTTTTGGCAGTATGGCCATTTTCACAATATTGATTCTGCCTATTCAAGAACAGTGAAGGTCTTTACATTGCCTAGTGTCTTCTTTGATTTCTTTCTTTAGGATTTTATACTTTTCACTAAATAGGTCCTTTACGTCTTTAGTTAGGTTAATTCCTAGATATTTTATTTTTTTTGAGGTTATCAAAAATGGAGTTGTTTCCCTGATTTCCCTTTCTGCTTGTACATTGTTGGTGTTCAGAAAGGCAGCTGATTTTTGTGGGTTAATTTGTATTGTACTACTTTTCTGAAACATATATATTTTTTAATTTTTAATTTTAATTTTAATTTTTTTGTCAGCCATGGGGCTTGAACTCTGGGCTTGGGTGCTGTCCCTCAGCTCTTCAGCTCAAGGCTACCACTTGAGCCACAATGCCACTTCCGGTATTTTGGTGCTTTATTGGAGATAAGAGTCTCAGGGACTTTCCTGCCTGGGCTGCCTTTGAACCACAATCCTCAGATCTCAGCCTCCTGTGTAGCTAGGATTACAGGCATGAGCCACCGATTCCTGGCTTTTGAAACATATTTTTAATGTATTCTTTATTTTCTGTTGTTCCCCTTAGCTTCTGACTGCAGGTATAAATAAAATAAGAAGACTATTTTATTCTTTATTATTAGGTGGTTTTGTTAAGGGAAGAAGATTCTGATTCCTAGATTTGGGTTTCAACCTCAAGATAGTCAATATTTTGGACATCATTGCTATTTTAACCAGATATTCCTTTGTGTTGAGTACTGTTCTGTGCACTGTTTGAGCAACATTTTTACCTCTACCCCACAGATACTAACAGTAACTCCCTAAAGTTGTGACAATGAAAACTCTTTCCAAACATTGTCAATTGTCAATTTTATCTTAAAGTGTGGGGCAGTCATCAACTGTGGAACAGATTGAGGTAGCATCACCTTGGAACCAGTCAGAGCTACAAAATCTCCACATCCATTCTACAGCCAATGGATGTGAGTCTGTGTTTTACGGCAATTACTGGATGACTTCATATGAACACTGATATTTGAGAAGTGCTAGTTTAGTACATTATCTTAAACAGTAGTCTAGACATTTTAGCACACTTCTTAGTCTGAATGTTGATGTATGCACAAACTGTATTTGAAGCAAAGTTAAAGGAAATATTTAAGAAAAGGTAGAGGGAGGGTTTGAATAATCCAAAAAAATTATTACTGTTCTCAAAGTTACCAAAATCCTTTAGGTTTGGGTCTATATTTGCCTCATATGACTCTAAATGAATAATAATTTGCAAATGGATCTCTATTTCCTAAGGTAATTCATGAATCACATAAACCATATGCTGTAATTTATCATGTGTTTATTATATACTATGACCAGAAATCTTCACAGCAGTTCTGTGAAGTTGTAATTTTATTCACCTGATAAGGAAACTAAGAGTTAAGAATAACTAAAGACTTTCATCTTGGATTCACACTTCTACTCAGTGAACATACCCATCACCCATGCTCTTTACATCTGGCTATTCTGCTGGCCTTCCTTGAAATTTGATAATGGACGATTTCTTCAAGCTAAATTATTCAATGTCTAAACAAGATCTGCATAGATTTTCAACTTCAGGGATAAACAAAGGAAAGAATCTTCCTCCTCCTCCTCTTCTTCCTCCCTCTTCCTCATCATCATCATCATCATCATCATCATCATCATCATCATCATCATCATCATCATCATTACTTTTTCTAAATTTCCTTTGTTCTATTTTTGTTAGGCAGTGGTCTCATTATACCTTGAGATTATCAGAATGTAGCCTGAAAGTCCAGCAGAAAAATTCAGGCTTACCCATTTCTAGCTTTTTACACCAAAGGAGTAGGTTTTTGTTCCACACAACAAAGCTGTGCCCTATATTGTGAGAGCTATCCTTGGTAAGGATGATTTTTCTTTCACTTGATTCTTTGATTTTCTCCTGATTGCTCAGAGTATGTACTGTGAACCCTGATTAGTTAATGCCAAGGTCTGATGAATTGACAGAAAATGAAAGACAAGTAAATGTGACATTAATAGTATTTAGTTGGAATATAGTAGTGCTATGATTATTTCTTTCACCAGAAATATCCTGTTTTCTTGGCTGAATCTCTTCTGCTTTATCACCAACCATTTTTTTTCTCCTCTAATTCAACCTATTTTCCATCAGACAGTATTCCCAGCTTCCTTTTTTTTTTTTATCACCATGGTGATATCATGTGCTTATACCTTTATTAAAAATTTATCTTAAATAGATCTTCCAGGGACTAGTCTTTTAGGCCAGTTCAGGACAGCTTTTCTGTTTCAAATTCATTGTAATGTCCAGACCCTGGGAATTTGTGTGCAAACATTATTCTACATTACTATAAAGGGAAATATAGCATGGTTTAAAATTAGAGAGCTGCTATTCCTACTAGCCGGATATGCATGGAAAAAGGCTTTTTTATATGCATTCCATTTTTTCTTTTTAAGCTCAGTAGACACAATATCTTTATTTAAGTTTGGATTAGCTCATGTGAAGATCTATCATTTGGTAATTTACAAACTTTTAAACTTAATGTTGCCACTCCAGGAGCATGTTCTATGAAAATGCTAGAAATAGTCACAGAAGTTGATATAAAATGAATAGTCCATATACTACCTAAAAGTTTAAAAAGGTAAACTATTGTCCAACCATAGGGAAGGCTCAGATAATGGCAATAATAACAATATGGTTGAATAATGAGCATCTATTAGCAATGATAAAAACAATGGATTTTAATGATTAAGAATGGATTATAATGTGTAACTCAAAAAGAGTCAAAATGGAAACATAATGGAGCTTCTATCTTTACAGATTCGTCAATAGCTTATTAGTTAATGTATTTTGCTATGAGTACATCTATTTATAAAATGGGAAAATGGTAGATATTAATAATAACTACACATGGTTTTATGAGCTTATGGGTGATTACATTCCATTTACAACATTCCTTTATTTTCTACATTTTCTTAAGTAAGCCAAAATGCCTTTAAAATCTGAAAGGAAAAATGGATATTTAAATACAAAATTAAGCTAATTTAATTCTTTCTGAATTGTAGTGATATAATTAAGAGGTGCCTGAGATTTTGCACATTTTTCTTTAAAAAGTCTATTGTTATAGAAACTACTCTTAGCTTGGTACTGTTGTTTCAAAAGAGGGTTTGGAACAATTATTCTAGATGAAGGACAGAGACTATTGTCTTCACTATGGATAATGAAAAATGAGTTATAAGGAGATAGGCACTAAATCAGGGACATTGTCCCATGTGTGTATAAATTAAATAGCTAATTTTCATAAAAGGTCAAATCTGCAGTCTGCAGATGGTTTTGACAAAAGAAAAAAATTACAGGGATATTTTTCATTATGGTAAAACAAAAATGTACTTAAATAGTGCACAATCTAAGAAGAAGATGCTTGGATGCTTTTTTTCTAAGGAAATGATGAATGGGCCTTTAGGAGGAGAAATACTCAAAGGTGGTCCTAGGATAGTAAGAGAAAGAAAAGGACAGGATTTTGATCACAAGAACTATGGATTTTAGATCTGACTCTGCCATAAATATGAAGGTTTGATTACATGCTATCTTAAATTCCTTTCAGCATATGGAGTCTGATTTATACTACCATTTCCCCTAGTCTCATAGTATAGATCAAGTGATGAGAGTTTATTGTGCTGCGCCTTGTGACTGGTTCTTGGCTAATCATCACACTGGGCAGGCACCTGTGGAAATACAGGGAAATCTGAGGGCAGTTATCTCCCTCAATTCACTGAACTGATCGAAATCAAGCAATATGGAAATGGATCCAAGCCCACTAAATCTCCTTGGATTTCCAGGAACAATGCTTTCTCATTTAGAACACTGTGACTGCATGTGGAAGTACCTCAATTTTTCCTAAAGTATGTGGGTGTGTGTGTTTGTGCAATGAACCAGGAAGTCATGGTGATATTACATTGCCTTCATTGTGGCAGCTTGGGATCATCCTCTTGGGATGAGTGTAAATACTCCCAATGTATTTTTTTCCCAGCATTTTAAAAATGTCTAACCATCCATGGCCCACTTTTGCCATTAGGTTGTTTTCCATAATCTTCCTGTGTAGATACTGTCTATACACTGGCTGCACATCAACCTACCAAAGAGTAGATTCCAAACATCCTGACTCCCCTTCTCTGCTCTCATTTTCCCCTTTGTTCCGCTTATAACTTGCTGATGTTCTATTGGTTTGTTTTCCTTATGGACCAACTTTGGCTTAGGCCAACAGTTGAATTCCCCTGCCATGCTGTGAGCTGGAGCACAACTTTCCAACAAAGTCTTCATTCAGTTTTATGGAAAATGTTTACTTAAATACTTGTTCTTTCTTGAGTAATGTCCACAGACATAGAGTTTGCTTAAATCCATCTATACTATTACTAATCATTATAGCTATTATTTATATCAACCCCATTTTGTTCAAATTTCTGTGTTTTTTCTTTCATTTTATACACTACTGAATCAAATTTTATTGAAATATATCTAGCACATGGTATATTGTTCATCTTCAAAATATATAGTTTGACATGTTATGATGTATGTATATAGTTATAACAATCTAGGTAATCATCATATATTTATCACTTCCCCAGGTTTCTTTATGTCTGCTGGTATCTTGGAACCGCATAAAGAACAATTGAGCTAGGGCTATGTTAGTTGGGTTCATTGGAATAGGTTTAGATGGTTCCCAGTATTTATATATACTGGTGATTTATATATAATGGTGATGGCAGTATTGACTTAGGAATGGCTTTCTTCAATCATCTGTACTACCTGCTGTTCTAACCAGCATCTTTATAGGAAGTTTCAGGCCATAGAAAAATATCCTATGGTACTGAACAAGGTAGATAATCAGGGGAAAAACAAATCTCAAATTATCTAAATACATAAAGCCACGATCTTATGTGACAAAAATTATCCTAAATACTATATTTACATGTGCAAACACTTGACTTGATAGAAGTTTTTCCAACAAAACTGTTCGTGAAAGGTCTAATACTATATAATTTAGCAGGAAGCTAAAAGTAGGGTAAAGTATGAGTAGAAATGAATTTGTTCATGCTTGAAGTGAGAGTAAATTTCTTACCTAATCCTTTAAAAACTATTACAAAATTTTCATC
>NW_027204921.1:0-19163 GCF_024711535.1 Dipodomys merriami
GTAATATTATTATAATTTTATATAATTATAATAGTCATATGAGTATATTCTTTGGATGCTTTCATAATGAACCAGCAAATATTAATCTCTGAGGATATTTAAATTTTTATAACTAATATACAAAGAAGAAGACATTCAAAAGTGAGATTACCTTCAGTTCATCATCTTCGTTCTGCTGCTTTACCTTCTCCAAAACAGCAAAAATCAGGATGGGTTATCAAGCTGTATAACGTTGGCATTCAATGTTTTTGACGGCTTGGATTGCTTAAAGTTATATTTATTATCCAGTAAACTTTAATACTGTAGAATAAACGGTCTTTATAAAATGTGGTGTTTTTTTTTGGTTTTGGTTTTTGGAAAAAGCACAAAGGCCTGAGAGGATTCCAAGCTGCCAAAGCTGTCTGCCTTCTGCAAACAAGCGTTGTGTTTTTCAACTGGGCACAGGTGGCTTCCTCCTATAATCCTGGTCACTCAGGAAGCTGAGCTCTGAGGGTCCTGCTTCAAAGCCAGCCTGGGGAAGACAAATCCCAGAAACCCTTTTAGATGCAACATTTGAAGCATTTTTTTTTTTTTTTATCAGACTAGCCTAGAACCTGTAGGGGAAATGTAAAGATCTATTAAAAAAAAGAGCTTCAAAATGTGATGATGTAACTAAGTGATGGTGTTTTTCTGTAATATAGAGACAGCTTTTTTGTAACAAGCACAGATAGCTGCTCATGATCTGAGCATGTCTGAGCTCTCCTGCATATTTTAATATAGCCAATGCTTTTGATGTAGTGTTTTTGTCTTAAATTCCACATTAGGAGCTTGTTGCAATTGTTTGGGTTATTTTCTTGCTGAAACCCATCAAACCAGCTTAATTGAAATTAATTTAATAAAATCAAAACAAAAAGGGCAAAATAGTGGCCTTTAAAAAAAAATGAGAACTGGCCTCCTTCCCTTCAGCTCTGCTCCCCTTAGCTTTCCTGCTAAGGCAGCACTAATCTATCCTGGTTCCTAGCTAAGGCAGTAGTAATCCATCCAGGCTCACTAAAACTGCTCTTTTTTTTTTTTTTTCCAGTTTGGTTACAACATTTGGTTTTCTAATAACTTAGTTGCTGTTTGGAACTACTTTGTTCCCCTACATTTGTATCTCAATAAAAAGGAATTTGTTGTTGTTGGACTGAGTTGTTTATTAGAAGGACAGTAGAAAAGCACTTTTTTCACAATTCCAAAAGAATTGTTTTTTAATTTTTATGGTTATTAGATGGAGGGGTTACAATTATATAAGTCTGGTAAAGAGTACATTTCCTTTTGGACAATGTTACTCCTTCCCTTGCTCTCTCCCAGTTTAAGACTATTTTGTTTTAAATGGAGTGTTATTCAGTGGCTAGATTTCAGTGAATTTGCTAGGTGATGCAAAATAGAAATATATGGATTTGTGCCTGAATTGGACACATAAATAACCACCATGTCACGCCAAAAGGGAATACTATGTACATAGAGTTAGACCTCAAGGATCTAAGTGACCACATATACAACTTTACTTGTCTCTGTTTTTATGGGGTTTGGGTATGGGAGGGCAGCACTCAGGTTTGAGTTCAGGGGCTGGTGCCCTTGCTAGGCAGGTGCTCTGCCACTTGAGCCACGCCTCCAGCCTACATGTGCCTATATTTGTCTAAAAGCCTAACTAGCGCATGTTGGGTTATGAAGCATTTGTCATGAACACTGATGTTTTCTATTTTTTCCAGGATACTTTAGCTCGGAGACCGTCAAAGTTCTCCCGGTAGACTTGGCTTTTGTTTCTATTTTTAACTTAGGATAAATCTGTAGCATCATTCTGAGTGCCAGAGGAGCCTTCTTAGACTTTCTGGGTCAAATGTCCATTTTCAAAATGGTAAACATCTAGATATGTGTAGGGTATTTTGAAATAAAGATCCTGGGTCTAGCTGGCGCTTGGACAATAGGCTACTGGACCTGCCAGACCTATACCAGGAACTCGTGGGACTCTCCAGTACCCTGTGACTCTGCCCCTGACCATGAGCCTATGTAGGCCCTGGCCAGTTCAGCGCCATTCTGCACCATGCCCGGTGTCTCTTGGTTCTCTTCAGGTCACCATGGTGCCCTTCTTCAGCTCTCCATGAGAGCTGGTCAGGTTTGGTGAGATTGCTTTTCTGCCCTTTCTTTACTCTGCCACCCTCGTGGCTCGGTTTTCTAACAGTGTGAAGTGTATTCGAGGCTGCATGTGTTCTGGGGGCGTGTGGCCCCTGCGGTGGCTGGCCTCCTCCCCCTCCGACCTCTCACACTTTGAGTTGGAAGACAGCTGTGCGCCTTCCTCGGAAGAGCACGGACGTCCAGATTTCTCTACCTTTGTCTCCACGGATTTATGCTTCCTTTTCAATCATGCTGAAGCCACATGGTACCACCGACACCTTCTTCATGGCTCTAAATCCGCCTCGGTGGAATTGACATTGCATTGTGGAAGATGGCAGCTATGAACAGACACACACACAGCAGCCATGCCCTGGTGGCGTTTTCCGCAAGCACCCGCAGCTCCGGGTCTTTGGATGAACTGCTTTTCACAGTGACTTCTGCCATTCGTCCATCTCACCTCGGCCCCCCTGGTCCTGAAGGTCAGCAGTGATGTTGTGCTTACAGTGTGTGGACCCGTCTTTCTCCGCATTGCCTTCCATCCAGAGCTGACTCCATAGTTGACTTGCTTCTTCTCCCTGCGGGCCAAGCACCTACTGCTTTTGCGGACTCAAGAGGCCATGCCACGAGCCTGCTCCGGAGCAGAGCTCCTCTGCGCATGCTTCCTGGCCTCCATGGAAACCACATTCTTTCGTACACATTCGACTGTCCAGTCGTGACTCCAAGTACGTTTCTTGGGCCGTTTCCATCTGACTTCTCTGATACTGCTTGAGGTTCAGCGTTAAGTGGAAATTGAACTCACTTTTTCTCCTTGGCAAATGTCTGGACTTTGTCGTGTCTGTTAATGACATTAGTCACCCAGTTTTGTTTTTTTTTTCTTTTTTTGAGGGGTGATGCCATCAGTTTCTCTTTCACCTTCTTCTTTTCCTCTTGGAATTATCTTATACAACGTTGTTGCCAAAGCCTATGTATTGTCTGTCTTTGACCCAGGTATTGATATGCTGTGCGCTCTCTCTGTCTCTGTCTGTCTGTCTCTCCCTCTGTCTCTCTCTTTGCCATCCTCTTATTCAATGGAACGAAGCTTTCTTCACTTGTGAGAACCATGTTCTGAATGAAGCCACATGGATAGTTTAGAGATTATCCTTTTCTCCCACCCCACGCTCTGCCCCCCTCCCCCAGGAGAACCATTGTTCACAAAAAATTTAAAGATTATATCTAAATGATATGGAACACTATTCCTCATAATACCGAGGTATATAAACTAGAAGAGAGCAAACATTCTCCATGAGAATTTAGGAAGTACCTGGCTCTCATTTATTAGCATTTCTTCCAGCCCATAGAAAGTTGATATAGAACAGACTTTTATTAATTTTACTTGACAGTACCTCAACAGTTTAAATTTTCACCTTGTAACAAGTAAGAATATACAAGGCAAGAAAAATAAAGCAGGGCTTGAATTGTAAAGATGAAACCTAGCTTGCCCCTACAGAATGAACCAGCGAAAGCGTAGATCAATCTGCCTTTAGCTTTCTGAGAAGCCCCTACGCTGCCCTCCATAATGGCTATTCCAGTTCACATTCTCACCTGTAGTGTATAAAAGTTCCCTTTTCTCCACATCCTTGCCAACATTTGTTATTATTATTTTTCAGACTAGCCATTCTAAGGGGTTGGATTGTTTGGAGGAACAGGTCCCTGATACATCATAATATTGAGTATTTATTGACCATTTGAATGTTTTCCTTTGATATTTTTCTATTCAGATTGTTTTCAAAATATCAAGTTGGATTACTGCTTCTTATTAGTAACTTTGTGAATATATATTCTGGATAGCGACCCCTGTCAGATGAATAGTTGGCAAACAGTCTCTCCCATTCTGTATGCTGACTCTTTTCTCCATTGATTGTTTACACCTTTCCTGGACAGACACTTTTCAGTTGGATATAATCCCATTTGTCAATATTGCTTTTGTTTCCTGTACTTTTATGTTTCCCAGGGAGTCTTGTACAGAAAATGATTGCATGTACCAGGCCTTAAAGTATTTTTCCTGTTTTCTTTTAGGAGTTTCAGAGTATTAACTTCTACACTATGGTTTTAAAAATATTTTGAGTTAATTATATATATATATATATAATATATAAATATATCAAATATATCATTATTAACATAATACCTTATTATATATTATATTACATTATATATATATATATAGAGAGAGAGAGAGAGAGAGAGAGAGAGAGAGAGAGTGAGACAAGTTAGTTTCTGCCTTCTACCCATAGATATTCAATTTCCCAACTGTATTTGTTAAATGTATTCAATGTAAGGCTTTGCCACTTGGTTGAGAATCTCTTGGTTGTACATATGTAGGTTGATTTCTGGAATCTTTACTTGTTCCATTGGCACATGAATCTGGTTTTGTGCCCAAACTATCCTGTTTGGTTTGGCTTTAGTATCTTGGGATCAGGTGCTGTGATTTCCCCCAGCTTTGTTCTTTGGCTGTTTAGCGTTTTTGCTGCTACCATATGCATTTTAGGATCATTTTGTGTTTTTAGTTCTGTGAAAAAAAATGACAGTATTTTTGTTTGCAATTACATGGAATCTGACGGTCACTTTGAGTCATGTGGACATTTTAGCAATATGAATTCAGCCAATCACAAATACACACAAGGCTCCCTCACTTGGAGGGTTCCCAGACCTTCAGTCCCGTGGAATAGTTTGGGAGGACTTGGCAGGCTGGCAAGTGTTTGGTAAAAGTTCAGCAATCATGCTATCTGATCCTGGTCTGTTCTTTGTTGAGGCAATTTTTGTGTAACTTATAAAATCTCATTACTTATTATTGGTCTCCAGGTTTTTCATGTTCTCTGTGTTCAATTTTAGCAGCCCCAGAAATTAGTATCCAGAAATTATTCTGTTTCTTTAAGCTTTTTAAAAAAAATTTGGTAGCCTATTTTTTCCCTTAAAATTATGCCCAGTGGTTCTGTAGTGTTGGTTGTAATATCTTCTTTTCAATCTCTTTTACTATGTTTTTGTTTCTTTTTTGCTTGATTATTCTAGACCGACCCTTTCATTTATCTTTTTTTTTTTTTTCCCTTCTAATTTCAGGTGTGGCTCATCCTTGTTGTGGGAATGCATTGTTAGGTTGCTTCTTTGAAATTCTTCTTTTTTAATGTAAATTTCCTCAGAAATTCTGCTTTTGCTGTATCCCGCAGGTTTTGGAAATCTGGGTCTCCATTTTCATTTGTGTTGAGAAGTTTTTAACAGTTCTCTCTGACTTTCCCAATAACCATTAAATACTATAGTTTTGTTTGTATAATTTCGAAAGTTTCTTTTGTTATTGGCTTAGAATTTCATTCCGTGTAAATAAATTGAGTGGCTACTTAAATACAATTTCAAATCAGTCGTGTAATTTTTATATGCTCTTCTCTGAGCAAAGACCTACCCTGAATTGAACCATTTTAAGTAAAATTTTGAGTGTGATAGACAAAGAGTTTAGAATGAACGCATCTGTGATAAGCCAGCAACACTGAGACACAGAGATCTGTTGCAAGATGAAATGGGGAGAGGGAATTTCTAACTAGAAAGACAGAGCTTGAAGCTAAAGATTTTCTCTCTGTGCAACTACATATTTTGGGCAGATGTCTCCAAGTCCGGTCTCCCCATCTTCAGCTTCCCATTCCCCATGGCTTCGTTGTAAGTTCCCTCCCTTTCTCTTACCAAGATATCGCTTCTCGGGGTAGTTACATGCATCCTTTTTTCAATTGACTTCATTCAGGTTACTGCTGTCCCACCCCCACAGTGCTTTCTGGTTACATTGAACACATATGGATCAGCTATCAGAGCTCAAAGGCTATTTCAGGTACAATATTCAAATAGCATGTCTGCATTTGTTAATTTGTGGCCTAATATACAGTCTATCCCAGCAAAAGGTCCATGAACTGATGAGAGAATATGTGTTGTGCAAGTGTAGGATAGAATGTCCAGTGTTCTGTAAGTGTTGGAAGCCCATTTGAGCTAGAATGCAGTTTAGTTCTGATGTTCATTTGTTGAGTTTTTATCTAGATAATCTGTCCAGTGAGGACTGTGGGTGTTGAAACCTCCTACTATTATTGTGTTGCAACTGGTCTGTCCACTTACATCTGATTAGATGTAATAAGATATTGCTCTTAGGAAGCCAGGTGCTCTGACTGGAAAGTGCAGGTAGATTTATACTTGTTGTATCTTCCTGCTGCCCTAGGGTGACCTTCTTTGTCCCCTCTTAGATATGATTAAGTATAAACTGGGTAAGACATTCTTTATAAATATAACTAACTTTTCCGTCTATTTTTCATTTTTTTTTATTGCTGATAGAAAGGTGAAGTACAGAGGGGTTATAGTTAGACAAGTCAGGTAAAGGATACAGTTCTTTTTGGACAATGTCACTCCTCTTTAGTTTATTTTTCCTTCCCTCATCTTCCTTCATCTCCTAGTAATTCCCACTGCCATGTTTTACATACAGTATCTTTTCTTATTAAAACATACTTTAAATTATTTCTTGTCTATCTAAATCTTATAGATTCTTTTCTTCATTACTTACTGTGTACCTTGTACTTAAAAGGGGGAAAATTACAAGACATAAAATGACTCACAGTCCCAAACCATCATATTAACATCCACATATAATTTTTGAATGTTTTTTTGTAATAAATCATGATAACTTTGTTAAAACTTAAAGTTCAGCGGTGATGGGGTTAGTGGTAAAGAAGGGAAGAGAGTAAAAAAGGGACTGGTGAATGAATGCAGTCATAACACTCAGTACATGAAATAATAATACTCAATGTACATATGTGAAAAAGGAAGTGGAAAACGTTATGACTGATGCGGGAAGGATGGGTGGGAGCAGGAGGAGGGTGATGTAAGGGGTGATTGATTAAGATGCACACAAATAGTCATGTGAAATTGTAACGCCCTTGTACAAACATTTTTAGATTTAACAATTAAAATATATGAATGATAGGAAGGTCATTTCCTCTAGAGAATTTTTGGAGGCACTCTGGAAAGAAATTAAAAAGACTTGAAGAAGCATTACACCAGTCCATAGTGGTGTCACACAACCCCTACTACTGAATCCTAATGCCTTCCAAGAGGTGGTAGGATAGTTGCCTGTTTCAGTTCTGAGTCTTGGTTTGGGAAAGCTGGTGAGTTTCCTCTCCTCTTCCTGCTCCTCCTCTTCCTCCTCTTCCTCCTTCCTTCCTTCCTTCCTTCTTCTCTTTCTTCTTTAAAATATTTTTTTGTTATTATTAAGGGGTTGTACAGAGAGGTTATTGTTTCGCAGGTCAGGTAAGAGGTACATTGCTTTTTGGACCATATGACCTTTGCTTTCCCTGTTTCCCCTCCTGTCCCTGCCCACAAGTTGCACAGTTCATTTTCCATGGTGTCTACTGAGTACCATGCTTGTGTTTGTTCACCCTTCCTTCCTCCATTTCTGTGTCCCCTTACTGCTCCCCACAAGAAGAAAAAAGAACAACAAAAAAAGCAAAATCCAAAGCCACCACTGCCACCACTACCAAACCCCCTTCCCCATATTTCTATTTCCTGGAATTGTTTGATGGATAGTATTTTAAACTGAACAGACTTTTTTTTTTGTCAGTCATGGGACTTGAACTCAGGACTTGGGCACTGTCCCTGAGGTCTTTTGCTCAAGGGTGGCACTCTACCACTTTGAATCGTGGTACCACTTCTGGTTTTCTGATGGTTCACTGGGGATAAAAGTCTCAGGGCCTTTCCTTCCTGGGTTGGCTTTGGACCACACCAGATCTCAGCCTCCTGAGTAGCTGGGATTACAGGTGTGTGTCACCCGGGCCTGGCCTGAACAGACTTCTTATCAGGAAAAAAAAAAAAAAAACCCCAAACAAAAAACAAAAAACTCTCATTTTAGTAAGCGTGAGTGTTTCTCAATTTCTCGTTTTAGTAAGTACAGATATTCTAATTCCCATATCTAGTAAACACATGTCCCTGGTGCTGCATTAGTATCAAGCTACCACGTTAGCCCAACAGCATTACACCTTGCCGGTATATAGACTCAGGGTGTGAAAACAATCTGTTGAACACCATTTGGCATCAAACGTTTGCAATCTGCACAGCAGCACTGTGAGGGTTTTGCAATGCTCTGCGGCTGAGTGGTCCTGGCTGAGAACCTGCGTGCTGGAGCAGGCCACTACCCATTCCGCTTGTCCTTCCAGAGAGCGGTGGAGATTGTATCCTTCCACTTAGAAAACAGACATTCATTTCCTCTACCACAATGATGAGAGCCAACCTTCATTAATTAAGCATGACCTCTTTGAGAATCATGGTGGCCGCTATACCCGGTCATCCCTCTATTACGAAAATAAATATGACCTTTAGATAAAAATTTATAGATGTTCCCAGCTGTGAGAATTAACGAACAGCGAATGAACTTTAAAAGAAGAGTGGTTCTGAAGCTTTTTTGTTCTTCCTTTGAGACAGGTGAACTTTCAAATTATGATCAGACTTGCAGGGGGACATATTTTCGGTCACCTGTTCTCATGTTTTTCTAAGGCAAGAAACCTTGCTTGCTAAACTTTTCCCCACAGAACTGCATATATAAAATAGGTAAGAATAAGACTTATTTTGGTGGAGAAAAGAAGGTTTGAAGAGAAACAAAGAACCTGAGTTTCCTCTAATGTTAGTTTCTGTGCATTTGCATTATACCCGTCTTCTTCTCCAGGACCTACACCCTGTTCACACAAGCGACTCCTGCAAGTTTTCTCTTCTCAGATGTGTCCACGTTTCCCAGGCATATTTGGATCTCAATTTAGGCTGAGGGTGAGAGAGGTCTACGGTATACAGTCATACAGACGGATAAGTGATTTGAAAAGCCAGTCCCAGAGAGTACCAATTAATGAATTAATACACCCTGTGGGAAGCGTCTGGGGGTTTGCTCAAGGACTTTATTATTTTCAACGTTTTTATTATTGAATCTGTTTAAGGACAGAGCTGTCAAGCTAATCATCCTTACAGATGGCACAAAGCTGGGAGCGACAGAAAATACAGTCTTTGCGAGATCAGGATTGGAAACTCACTGAGTGATTGCATAAAGTAGAGGAGGAAAATAAGGTCCATTTTCATGTAGATCCTCAACTCTGCCTATACAGGTAGGGACTGTGGCAGTGAAGTGGAGTGCATGTTACCAAGGAATACATCCATCCAAAGAAAGCTTACCAGAAGCTCTTATGTCAGAATAATTGATTTTGCCTTCAGTGGGAATGGAGAAACAGGGAGGCCCCTCCTCAGGACTCCTCACCCCTTCTCCATTACCCCGAAGGTGGTTCTGTGACCCATGTTGAGACCTCTTGGGCTTTGGGGTGATGGAGGGAGGCAGTATGCAGAAACTGAGCATGTCCAAACAGAAACGTATACAGAAAAAACATCTGATCAAGTTTCATTCAAAGCAGACTCAGTATGAACCAATAGTGTAATAGGGTCATTGCGCCAATCATAGAGATTGACTTTGGCTAAGTGAGTGGACACAGAACTGGAAGGCTGGTGAGAGTGAGTCTCTGTGGGACCCACTGCCTAGGGTCCTTCTCTAGAAGGCCAGTTACCCCCCTAAGCCCCATTCCCCTGTACTTTCCTGTCCTGAGTTCTTCATATCCAGATCCTTCAGGAAGAGCCATCTGAGTGACTGGACAAAGCAATTACCTTGGAATGTTCTTTCCATCTTTACCCTTTGATTACTGGTAGCTCTGACATGATGTCTTTGTTCTGGGTTGTGTCTGAGTTTTGCTTTCATGACAGACACTCTTTAAGAAATTCTAGAATAAGTGCTAGACTAAGGGTGAGATGGAAGAGAAGAAAAAGAACATGTAGGTGTGCGGGAGGCAGTGGGCAGGCCTGGGAGTGGAGAAGCGACCCCATTTCCTAAGTGCACTCTGCAGCGGGGTTGCAGGCCCCCGACGGCCTGGCCGTGGCAGCGGGAATGGTCCCGCAGGAATGGAGAAGGAATGTTTTTCTCTGGGCAACTTTAGGTTGTGTTTTCAGTTCCAAGGAGCATCTAGAACGTGCCTACCATGCTGCCTTTCCCACCTGCAGCGGACCCTGGGATGCCCCAGACAAAGGCACCGAGCTCACACAGTGCCTGGCAGGCCCCCCAGGCCCTGGGCTCATGAGGAGATGCTCCACGAACCTCCTTCTCCATCCTTTGTAACAGGAGCTCCTCCTGCGACCCTGGGAACACAGGTCCTGTGAAGGGGACAGGGAAGGGCCAGAAGGGCAGAGAAGATGGAGAGTTGTTAGAATTCTTTGTGCTTCCTGTGCATTCTCCCACCATGCCTGGCCTGCTCAGCCCTCCCTCCCCGCCCACCTTTCCTCTGAACACTGTCTCCAGACCCACAGTCCTGTTCTCATCCGACTCGGAAGGGAAGGGAGCGTGTAGCTCACCTGGGTGGGACACACAGCAGCGGGCCTCCACCCTGGTGAAGAGGGGCGCAGCGTTGGAAGGGACGCAGTGGCTTCTTTCCACGCCACGGGCACGGCTCTGGCCCTTTCATTCCCAATCAGGTCACCAGTAATGAGATCCTGGAAACTCTTCCCCAGGGAAAGCCCCGGACTGTCCAGCCGTGCGCACTGCAGCGTGGGCTCATCAAAGGGACCTCGGGAAGAGAGGAGGTGACAGCCAAAATTTCAAGCAAATGCTGGAATCGTTAGAGGAGGGGGCTGCCTCAAAGCAAGGTTAGAATCAGGGTAAGGTTACTGTGACAAGGCCACGGCCAACCGGCTCGCCATGATTGTGTTCATGCCCGATGTCTGAAGGAAGGAAGGAAAGAATTTATAGAATGGAATCAATCCATCACCCTGCATTCATTCCACCACCCCCCCCCCAGACCCTTTTGTTGATACTCTAAATCCTCTCAGTCCATCTTTTCACCACTCACGGATGACAGAAATTCAAACATGGATGAGCCTGAGTACTTTCTCTATGAGCATAGTGGACAGATCTGAACTCCGGGAGAGACATTTGCAGATGGGGCAGAGGGGCATGGTGGTAAGTTCATTATCTGGATCTTCACATTTCCTGGAGACTCTGTTTCTCTGACTCAATGAATCTAGCTAGATTTTTTTTTCTTTTGGTCGGTCGTGGGGCCTAAGCTCTGGGCCTGGGCGCTGTCCCTCACCTTTTCAGCTCAAGGCTCTACCACTTGAGCCACAGCGCCACTTCCGGCTTTTTCTGCATATGTGGTACTGAGGAATCGAACCCAGGGCCTCATGCATGCAAGGCAAGCACTCTACCACTGAGCCACCGTCCCAGCCCCATCTAGCTAGATCTTTTTCCCACTCTTTTCTCACCTTCTATGCCATCTCCTCCAGGGTTATCACCTTACTCTACACCCACCCCCACCCCCCCAACCCCTTTCTAAGCAGTGGACCTTCATTTTCCCAGGACATACAGAAGGTGTGAGATGAGGTCTAAACCAACCACCAGAGGAAACATACCAACCAAATCCCACCAAGATCCAGCCTCTCGTCCCCACTGATCACGGGGAGATGGCGCTTCTGCCGTGGATGGTGGCGTTTCCAGGAGCCTTACACCACAATCCACTCATCATCTATCTTTAAGTTGGCTAGTCTGCTGGTCATTCCCCAGCACACTTCCCGTCTAGTGCTTGCTGTTTTAGGGAATGGCATTTCTCCTTCCCCATCATACAAACCAGCATCTCTGTCACATGATCAGTTTTTATCAGTTATCTATCTCTATCAGTTATCACATTCTGTCAGCCTGTACGCCCCATCCCCGAAGCCCAGCTTCCCTGTGCCCTTCCGGCCCTATCAGCTGCATCCTTTCTCCCTTGGACAACACAAGTGTTGGACTCATCTGCCACAGCCTCTCCGCCTCCTTGACCTCATTTTCCAGTGGTGATTAGTTCATAAGATAACTATAATCATATCGTCACCTAACATTCCCCAGTCCTACCATGGAACACATTTTTATTTATTATTAGTATTATAATGTTACTATTAGTACTATTAATGTTTTTTATTGTGTGTCAGTACTGGGGTTTGAAGTCAAGCCTCACACTCTTGCTTGGCTTTTTTGCTCAAGACTGGTGATCTACCATTTGAACCACACCTCCACTACTGGCTGTTTGCTTTTTTGCTAGCTAATTGGAGATAAGAGTCTTATGGGGCTTTTGGGGGTCTGGGGCTGGCTTCAAGCTGGGATCCTTAGATCTCTGTCTCCTGAGGTTGGGAGGATTACAGGTGTGAGCCACCGGTGCCCGGCTGCTGTAGACATTTAAACAGTGGCTCACCATAACTGGAGAAAGCACATACCTTCCATGATGCTTCTCCTGACTCCCTGAGCTCTAGCCACATTGTCCCCTCCCCCCCCCCCCCCCCCCCGCCTTTGCACATGCTCTTCCCTCAGCCCAGGAAGTGCTTCAGCCCCACGCCCCCATTTATCCTGCAATTCCATGGCTAGTGACACTGTTTCAGAAGCACACCTCAGACAAGATCAACTCTGCATCAGAAGGTTCCATGGCATTGTAAGCTCCTGTGTCCTCTCTTTCTACAGCTTATGACAGCTGCCATTTTATATTTATTCACGAGATCCCTTAATAATGTCTGTCTGGTCACTGGTCTTACAGAGTGGCGGTGGTGTGTGTGTGTGTGTGTGTGTGTGTGTGTGTGTGTGTGTAGGGAATGGATCACGTGCATTTTAGCCTTGTATTCCTGACGCAATGCCAGGCAGGCAGCAGGCACTCCATCCAGACTCGCTGGATGTTCAAAGGGCAGTTTTAAATGCTTCGGAGTATCGTTTCTCCCACCTCAGCTTCTGAACCAGCTGAGGGCTTGACAAAGCATCTTTCTGGGTCTCCTCGACCACAGAATTTCTACTCAAGAGGGATTTCTATTCAAGAAGAATATTCAACACATACTTCACATGATAGTGAAAATTTCTAGCAAGTTCAAGGCGGTATTGATGGGTTAGTCCAGGGACACAGCTTTAGGGAATTAAATACATGATCATGACATGGTGGCTATCATCAAGAAGCTTGCAGTTTTGTTCTGGGAAGACACATTAGATAAATTGGGTTAAAAACATGCAATTGGAAGTCTTGAGAAAATCAGAAATAGGAATGAGAAAATGTGATTTTGGTCTCTTCTTGATGTGTAGGATGGATTGCTATATCAGGTTTCTGGCTAATAATTACTACTGGCTTTTGTGGAAAAGAAAGATAACTAAATATGATTGTTATACACATATAATCATTTCAGGCTGAAATGATTATAAAGATAGTTCTGAGTATACGAAGAAAGAAAATTTAAGGAATGACAGGTGAAACAGGACGAGCAACTATATACGAATGAGGGAGGGCTGGGAAGGTGGCTCAGTGGTAGAGCACTTGCCTTACATGCATGAGGCCCTGAGTTCGATTCCTCAGCACCACATAAGCAAAAAGAAAAAAAGCCGGAAGTGGCACTGTGGCTCAAGTGGTAGAGCACTAGCCTTGAGCTGAAGAGCTGAGGGACAGTGCCCAGGCCCAGAGTTCAGGCCCCACGACCGGACACCCCCCCAAAAAACAAAACAACAAAAAACTAATGAGGGAAAAGTTAGAGTAGTAGCTCAGAGCAGAACCAGCAAACAATACACCTCAAAGAGAACTAGTTAATTTAGCTTAAGCCTGGATTCATGTAAAGGAAGAGCATAAAAGTCAGCAGGGAGTGGAAGAAAGAAGAAAGGATGCCTTTGAGAGATGTCAGCAACAGTACAAGCAAAGGTAGGCTAATGATGCTCTGTGCGTGCCCAAATAGCAGCACCAACAGTGTCACAATTGCCGGGCACCTGTGGCTCACGCCTGTCATCCTAGCTACTCAGGAGGCTGAGATCTGAGGATCTCAGTCAAAGCCATCCAGGCAGAAAAGTCCAGAGACTCTTCTCTCCACTAAACCACCAGAAAACTGGAAGTGATACTATGGCTCAAGCGGTAGAGCGCTCTCTTTGAGCTGAGGAGCTGAGGGACAGTGCAGAGGCCCAGAGCTCAAGCCCCATGACCAACAAAAAAAGAAAAAAAAGAAAGAAAAAAAACACGTGGCATCTTCAGAGCTACATGACCAGCTTGGTGCTTTCAATTCTTGCAGCTTTGGGTTTGGGGTGATAAAATCAGGTCCTGGTATGGGTGATCACAGCCCATTAAAATTCTTTTAAGCTTCTCAGCTTTTATCAGTTGATACAAGGCTTTGAGAAATTTTTGCCCAGGCTGGCTTCAAATCACCACATTCCTGATTTTGGCCTCCGGGGTTGCTAGGATTAAAGGTGTGAGTCACCAGGCCAGGCTCATGAGTCTTAATTTGTTCCACAAACATGTTTTGTTTTGTTTTTGGTGCCAGAATTGGGGCTTGAACTCAGAGCCTGTCCTTAGCTTTATTTTTGCTCAAGGTTGGTGCTCTACCACTTGAGCCATAGCTCCACTTCTGGCTTTTTGCTGGTTAATTGGAGAGAAGAGTTTCATGAACTCTCTTGCCTGGGCTGGCTTTGAACTGCAAGCTCCAGATCTCAGTCTCTTGAGTAGCTAGGATGACAGGCGTGAGCCACCAGCACCTGGCCTTAACTGACACTGGTGTGGCATCTTGAGTGAGAATCAGCTGTGGTTGGGATAGAATGAGTGACTTGGTGTGTGTCTGCCAGTGTGAAGCACAGTGCGGCGGGGATGGGAATCTGAGAGTGGTGTGTGTGTCGGGGAGAGTTGGCTGCATGTGTTTCCCAAAGTAGGAGGGGATGGAGTCAGATGCCCTGAAGAACCTTGGAGAACGTATTCCCCGAGGAAGAGAGGCGACCCTGTAGCACAGATGCAAGGTAAGGGCCACCCCCAGGGTGCAGGGGATGCTGGGAGCGGGTGGGAATCCTCTCCAGACAATCCCAATGCCCTCAGCTGAAAAAGAAGGCAATGGGCTGGGGGAGGAAATGGGTGCCACCTGGGGACGGAGGCGGTGGGGGCGTGCATGGTTGATGGGAAAGAAAACAAGAACACCCCCCCCCCTGCAGACTAGCTGGAGAGCCTGGACGTGCAAATGATGGGAGCCGGGCCGCTGGGCCGCGGGGCCCCTCCAAGGTGGTTATGGGGGTGAATTGCACCTGAGAGAGAGCATGCTGTCTGCAGCCACAGTCAGCCCAGCAGGTGCGGCTGGGATTAGCACGGAGCTGGAGTTTTACCAAGCCAGGGAGACAGAGCGTGAGCGGTGAGGAGGAGGGGAGGGCATGGGGGAGAGGGCTGTTCCCAGGAGGAGCCCCGAAAGCTGAGCTGTTGCAAAGGAAGGGTGGTGAGGAGATGGAGGGGCTCGGGGCCGGCAGAGCACTCACGTTGGAGGCAGGAACCAGAGGAGGCAGCTGGCAGGACCGGAGTGACAGAGAGACTCTTCCGGTGCTGCTGGGCAGGGGGTGGGGGTAGGGGAGTGTGAAAGGGAGGTGGCCCTGGAAAGCCGTTCACAGAAAGGCCTTGGGCTAAGGCCTCTGCCCCCACCCGGAAAATCCAGTCATAGAAGTTGAGAATAAAGCTGAGAACTGGCCTCTTAGCCGAGACTTTGGTTTGTGACTGTTTCCAGTCAGGCTAATCCAAATGTTGATGTAAACTGGAGCTGGTGGCTCACGCCTCTAATCCCAGCTACTCAGGAGACTGAGGTCTGAGGATCACCGTTGGAAGCCAGCCCAGGCAGGAAAGTCCATGAGACTCTTATCTCCAGTTAACCACCAACATAAAGCCAGAAGCGGAGCTGTGCCTGAAGTGGTGGAGCGCTAGCCTTGAACACAAAAGCTCAGGGAGAGAGCCCAGGCCCTGAGTTCAAACCCCAAGATTGGCATGCATGCACGCGCGCGCGCACACACACACACACACACACACACACACACACACAAAGCTAATGTGTTCCTAGGAGTTAATTAATCATCAAAACATAGGCCTAGAATCAACTCCAAGGAGTCCAGATTACCTAAGGGTCTCCCATCAGCTCTGCACACCTCCCCATGGCTATTGCCACCAAGGTAGCCTGGCATTTGTTTGAGAAGTCTCTGCTGGGTTGTAGAATTTATAAAACATTTTAGGGAGTTTGAAATCTCTAGAATTAAAAAGGCAAAAACAAACTTCTGGAGAGAGAGGGAGAGAGAGAAGAGAGAGAGGAAGGGGCAGAAGGAAGGAGAGAGAGAGACAGAGGTATCAACAATCGCCTCTTTAATAGCCCTTAAACTCGGGGAGTTTAAGGCTTCTCTGCAAGTGCAACCCGGCAGCAAGTTTTCACCTGGAGGAAAGGCGGAAAAAGACCAAGATCAACATGTCATGACAGCACAAATTCCAACCACCGCCAAGACACCACAGGACCTTTGCACCTATTTACACTGAGAGCATGAAATCTCAGAAACATTGCGGGGCTCCACAGAGGAACACAGGTAAGGTTCAAATCTCCAAAAGTGAAGTACCTATATCTATACCATCTAAAAGAATCTTCCGAATTGCATGGAAGGTTGGAGGTGTGTCCTTGCCGGCTTCTTGGTGAGGTGTGAGTTGCCTTTGAGTCCCAGGCTGGCTGTTTGGAGATGCTTCCTGGGGGAGGGAGATCTGTGGAGGGAGTCAGGGATGGAGGTACTCTTGGGGGGAGTTTGTTCTGAGGAAAACTCTATTATTACGGGGCCTTAATAGGGGTTTTGAGCCGTGGGGCTTTATGGCAGGTCAGTGTGCTAAATCATTAAAAGAGAGAGAGAGAGAGAGAGAGAGAGAGAGAGAGAGAGAGAGAGAGAGAGAGAGAGAGAGAGAGAGAGAGAGAGAGAGAGAGGGAGAGAGGGAGAGAGGGAGAGAGGGAGAGAGGGAGAGAGGGAGAGAGGGAGAGAGAGAGGGAGAGGGAGAGGGAGAGGGAGAGGGAGAGGGAGTCTTTCATCTTTCAAGGCTGGAAACACAGGAGAGGGACACCCCAAGCAGAGAAGTGGGCGACCCTGTCCTCTGAGCTTGGGCAATGCTGGGGTGCACGGTGGAAGGCAAGGCAGCTGGGTTAACAGGGGAGAGGAGGGGGGGCGGCTAGCGCCCATCTTGCCAGGTTTCCTACAGCCCAGGAAACACCCCAGAGGAGAACCGGCTGGAGAGCAGGAGCGGGGAGGGGAAGGGAGGGCACGTTCTTTCCTGGGGAGGAGGCAGGCCAGGACTAGGTGGCAGAAAAGCAAGCAGTGGTGCTTGCAAAGAACCTTGGGGGAAATGGAGCTGCAGGAGGAAGCAGCAGAGGAAGCAGAGGGATTGGACATAGGAAGTGGAGGGTGCTGGCCCCCCCCTACTTTTTAGGTCACTTTGCCTCTCCCTTACCCATTCTTCCCCGCCCTTTCTCCCCTCCTTCCCTCCCCTCCCCTCTCTTCCTTCTTCCTCTCCCCCCTCCCCTTTCCTCCCCCTCCTTCTCCTTCCCCTGGACTGTGATCCTCCTATATGACAATTCCACTTGTACCCGGGATGATAGGTGTGCCCTGCTAGACCCAGCTTCTGTCCAGGTAGAGTCTCACGAACATTTTTTGGTTGGAGTTGGCCTAGAAGGGGGGATTCCCCCTGATCTCAGCCTCCCAGGTAGCTGGAACTCCAAGTGCAGGCTACCACACCCGAATGCTTGTCCCCAGGAGGTCTCATGAACTGTTTGCCTAGGCTGCCTTGAACCTCATGATTGCAGCTAGGATTACAGATGTGAGCCACCGTGCCCAGCCTAGGAGACTCTATGATGAAGTTGCTTCAAGCAGGTCTCTAGCAAATGAAAACATTGCATAGTGGTCCAGGTCTGGGCTTGCCTGTAGGCAGTGGGTGAGTCTCTCCTTAGTTTTGGTAGCTTAGGAATACAATACACTCAAGTTAATGGCTAATTCAGCCTGGCTCTTTTTGTCACTCTGCCATCTTAAAACACCCTTTGGGGGACTTGGTGTGAGTGCTTTCATTTTATTGCTCATGAGTGAAGGTTTGGTGGCCTTCTGGATCTTTTGCTTTGATGATTACACTGGAATTATGAAAAATGCTAAAGTGGCATTCATTGTGTAGCTTTCTTTTTGAATTCATTAATATGAATTTAGGATGTTCAGTATGCATCAACTTCATTATGATTTTATTATTTGAAGAAATTGCAACCTAAAAGATTTTCAATAAATTTGGCCACAGTTCCATTTGGTAGCATATTGATAAGCTAGAGCTATGAGAAAGAGACAGGAAGGAAGGAAGGAAGGAAGGAAGGAAGGAAGGAAGGAAGGAAGGAAGGAAGGAAGGAAGGAAGGAAGGAAGGAAGGAAGGAAGGAAGGAAAGGAAGGAAGGAAAAAAAGGAAAGGGAGAAAGAAAGAAACAAAGAGAACGAAGGAAAGAAAGAGAACATCTGTACCTTTCGGGAAGGAATGCTTCTCTTGGGTCTATCTGGACAGCTCTAGTAGCGGATGTGGATGTGTGAATCCCCTCCTCAGCCAGATCTAAACATTGCTCTCCGCAGCATTTCACACCTTCTCCTCCTCCTCGAGAGCTAGGGGGAAGGGGCAGGCCTCTCTCTCTCTCCTTACTTGAGTGTGTTTTCATAGGGTAGATTTTGGCTGGAACACAGGGGCTGGCTTTTCTCTTTTGCACTCTGCATGCCTTTTGGCTCCTGGTTTTATCTTGCCAAGAAGCTTTGAAACACTGCTCCCTATTTTGAGAGCATCTTCCACCAAGAAATAAACTGTGAAATTCTCTGCAGTTCTTCCATTCCAAATGCTCCGCTCCGAAGGCATGTGGTTTGGTTTGTGTCTCTCTCGCGGTGCTGATGCGACTGTATTTTAAGAAGGTAAAAAGCAAGAGTTCTAGTGTCACTTAAATGATTTTAAATCATCTCTCGCGGGTGTGGCACTGGCAGTGGTGTTTAACCGTGGAGCGTGGAAAGACCTTCCTCATTCGTAGGTAGTCCTCTCTTTTGCTCAGCAAGTTTTACAAGGCATTAACAAAGACCTTTCTTTTCTCTTTTTGTCAACAGTAGGGCTTAAACTCAGGATCTGGGCACTGCCCCTGAGTTTT
>NW_027204922.1:0-19161 GCF_024711535.1 Dipodomys merriami
AGCTACTCAAGAGGCTGAGATCTGAGGATCGAGATTCAAAGCCAGCCTGGGCAAGGGAAGTCCCTGACACTCTATCACCAATTAACTACCAGAAAACTGGAAGTGGTGCTGTGGCTCAAGTGGTAGAGCTCTAGCATTAAGCTGAAGAGCTCAGGGATGGTGCACAGACCCAGAGTTCAAGTCCCACAACTGACAAAAAAAAATAAAGAAAAAAAAGACAGTACATATGGCTTTAAATCTAATATATTAAACTTTATTCTTAGGAGTAAATAACCAAGCATTTCTCAGTTTTCTGAGGTCTCTTTAGCAGTATAATAATTTCAGTAGTTCATCTAGACATAAAAAGTCAAAGTTTATTCCATAAATAAGAACACAATTTAATCCAAAATTACTAAGACTCTTAAATGCCATCTTATTTTCCTATAGCTATGATGGTATTTTTTCCTCCAAGACTGAATAAATAATACTAAACTAAGTGGATATCCAATGACTCACCTGTACACTTGAAAATTTCACTTTTGGATTGTTATCTATCTCCCATAAGCCTTCATTGAAACCTTTTTGTTTATTTGGTTTGCCATACTTTTCCTTATTTTCTGAGTAAGGAAATATATCCTTTGGTCCTAAAAAAGCACTAAAACAGAAGAAGATAATAAGTGCAATGCAACCTCAAATAAATATATACATAGTACATTACTAAAATAACACTATTATAGGATGCATTTCATAAAATACAAATTAAAGGGAAGACAAGGATATAAAGTCTGATGAATTCATTTCAATGAACACAATCTCACCAAGACATGAGAAGGCTCTAAGTACTGGCAGAACAAATGTTGGAAAAGTCTTTTTGGGGGGAGTATGTATGCAGATATTTTGGCTTGAACTCAGAGCCTCCCACTATTGCTTAGCTTTTTTACTTAAGGCTACAGTCACTCTACTACAGCCATAGTTCCACTTCCAGCTTGGAACACAAGAGAGCCACACAGACTTTTCTTCCAGGATGGCTTAGAATTTTGATCCTCATATCTCAGGCTGAATAGCTAGGAGTATAGGTGTGAAACACCAGCCACCTAGCTTCTAAAAGATTTTTAGGTTCCATTTTTTTGCAGAACAATAAATGTTTTCTGTTTAGAGGTAGGGATAAAGTAGGCTATATTTTATTCCAAATACTACTGTTTTTTTTCGCTTACAGTACTAAGGATTGCATCCAGGGTCTCACAGAAACAAGTCAAGCACTAAACCACAGAACTACATGTCAATCTGATATACTTTATTAATTCAGTAATGAGTTCCTAGATCCATAACACCATCTCATTTACATAAACTTTTTTTTTGGTACTGATCCTGGGCCTTGAACTCAGAGCCTGGGCACTGTCCCTGAACTTTTGTGCCCAAGGCTACAGCTTTAGACCACTTGAGGCATAGCTCCACTGGTTACTGAAAATGGGATTCTCATGAACTTTTGAGCCCAGACTGGCTAAGAACCTCAATTCTCAGATTTCAACCTCATGTGGCTATTAGAGGCAGGAATCAACAGCACCTGGTCTCATTCAGTTTAATTAAACAGGCTTTTCAGGCCCATAGTTCAAGCCCCATGAACGACAAAAAACAAAAAACAAAACAAAAAAAAACTTCCCCCCCAAACTGGACAAAGCCAGGCTGGGGAGAAAAAAATCACCAAGTCTGAATAAACAGCAAAGAGATGGTCTGAAAGCATGGTTCAAGTGGTAGAGAACCAGCCAAGCAAACGAACCAGGCTCAACGCCTCAAAGCTCAAGCTCAAACTCTAGTACTGTAAAAAACAGAAAGTACCTAATTTAAACATCATTATATACTTCTAATTAAATATGAACAGATTTTCATGTCAGTAATTATTTAATACATTTTGCTAAATGGATCTATCAATCTATTGTTTGAGCACTTTTTCTGTGCCAATAGTGAGGGCTTGAACTCAAGGCAAGGCTTCATACTCTTGCTGTCTTTTTTCTGCTCACAGCTGGTGTTCCATCACTTGAGTCACACACTCCAATCTGCTTTTCTGCTGGTTAATTGGGATTCCCAAGCACTTTTCTTTGGGCTTCAAACCAAGATACTCAGATCTCAGTTCTCCTAAGTAGCCAGGAGGCTGCAATATTTTAAGAGTCTGGGACCAGTGGCTCATGCCTGTAATCTAGCTACTCAGGAGGCTCAGTCTGATGTTGGTTTGAAGCCAGCCAGGCAGAAAATCCAAGGGACTCTCCGATTAACGAGCAAAATCCTGGAAGTGCAGGTGTAGCTCAAGTAGTAGCACACACCAGGCCACTGAAAAAGCCAAGCAAGAGTATAAGACCTTGAATTCAATATTCAGCATCAGCACACACAAAAAAATAAAATAAATATTGTAACAGTAAATATACTGTTCAGTGTTTGATCTTCACAATCAATTCCAAGTATAGGTGGGGTAAAGAATATGCTCAAGACTGATAAGTCAAAAACAAAGCTGATGAACAAAAGAACTGTCCACAGGGATACAATCCCCTAAGATTCCTGAATAGTACATAAATTAGCCCAGAGACCGCACCGCTAATTACCAAGGAACACCTTATGGTGGCTGTGGCTATGGTTTTCTCTTAGAAATGTTCCATTTTCAAATGGCCTACAAAAAGTGTTTTATATGCAAAATGGAAATAGGACATAATCTAATTACATTTTGATAGCAAATACAAAAAAATTGTGAAGCCAGGAACCCATGGATCACACCTGTAATCTAGCTATTCAGGAGGCTGAGATCTGAGGTTCATGGTTAGAACCCAGCTCAAGCAGAAAAGGCCATGAAACACTTATCTGCAATTAACTATCCAAAAGGTAGAAGTGAAACTGTGGCTCAAGTAGCTGAGCACCAGCCTTGTACCAAAAACAAAAACACTAAAGGAAAATGCCTAGGCCCTGAGTTAAAGTGCTGGTACCAGCTCGAGAAAGAGATTAAAGGGAGGAAAGAAGGGAGGAAAGGGAAGAAGGAAAGAAGAGAGGGGAGGGAGAGAGGAAAGGGAGAGAGAAAGGAAGGAATGAAGGAAGGAAAATTGTGAAAGTTCAGAGGAAAAAAAATCAGAACACAACAGGTTTAGAAATTCTAAAATATAAAAATATTATTCTTTCTCTTTAGTGGTTAAATTGTAGAACTTTCCTTTTATTATTTGCTTTTTAAAAGCAATGAGAAAATTAAGCAGTAAATTCCAAATCTAACAGTAAACTTATGTGGATTGAAGTTCTTTTGCAAATATATAGAAAAGCAGTTATGTCTCAGATTTTACCTTTTTACTAAACAGTATGGATGCCCATAAGAAAGCCCACACAAAGTCACCACAAACTTAGAACTTTTTTTTTTTTTTTTGGGGTCCAGTCATAGGGCCTGAACTCTGAGCCTGGGCGCTGCACTTGAGCCATAGTGCCACTTCCGGCTTTTTTCTTTTTGCTTATGTGGTACTAGGGAATCGAACCTAGGGCCTCAGGCATGCAAGGCAAGCACTCTACCACTGAGCCATCTTCCCAGCCCAAACTTAGAACTTTTAAGTCAAACCAAAGGGGCCATAATCAAAATATGAAGGCCTATCAGAGACAAGGACATCAAGATCAAGTCATTTATCTTTGTTAAGTAGTATTTTCTAAACAAAACGTTTCATTTTCAACTTATCAACTCTAACTTGCTGCTTCATTTACCTATTATAAAATCACAAAATATGAAACAAATCTGAAAAAGGATGTTTACTAAAATTTTATAACAAGTCAGGCACGAGTGATTCATACCTGTAATCCTAACATGTTGGGAAGGTAAGTAAAATTTTATAACAAGTCAGGCACGAGTGATTCATACCTGTAATCCTAACATGTTGGGAAGGTAAGAGCTGAGGATCATGAGACTTTTAACTGCCAAAAATTCCGAAGTGGAACTACAGCTCAGATGGTAAAGTACAAGCCATGAGCAAAAAAAAAAAAAAAAAAAAAAAAAAAAAGAGAGAGAGAGAGAGAGAGAGAGAGAGAGAGAGAGAGAAATCAGAGACAGTGCCCTAGCCCTGAGTGAAGGCCCAGGCTTGGCTCAATAAATAAATAGATGCTATGACAGTAAAAGGTAGAATGTTGGGGAAAAACGACCGGCAGAAGGAGAAAGGACAAGCTGGGTGCCAGTGGCTACGCCTGTAATCCCAGATCCTCAGGAGGCTGAGATCTGAGGATTACAGTTCAAAGCCAGCCCAGGCCAAAAAGTCTATTGAGACTCTAATCTCCAATAAATCAGCAAAAAATTGGAGTAACACTGTGGCTCCAGTGGCAGAACATTAGCCTTGAGTTGAAGAGCTAAGGGACAGAGCCCAGGCCCAGAGTTCAAGTCCCACAACTGACCCCCCCCCAAAAAAAGGAACATAATTTCAACAATGTACATTATATGCATGTATGAAAATACAACTATGAAATCTCTGTAAATTTACAGTAATTAAAAATTATATGCATATGTGTACACCGTTATATGTTATAGACCGTGATAGACAATTTGCTCCAGGAAAGTTAGAATGAACTTGTGACTTTAAATGAGCATCATTATTCCAAAATACTGTGAAATTTGGGAAATTATGTAATCACTTAATCACAATTAAAAAAAAAAAAGAACCTCGGGGAAGGTAGGGAGGGAAGGGATGGTAGGGGGAAAACAATGGAGGGGGTAGCAATGCTCAATAGGAAGTGTACTCGCTCCCTTGCTCATGTAACTGTAACCCTCTGTATAGTATCTTCACAATAAAAAATTAAAAAAAATTATATGCATACTATACACTACATATACTATATAGTATTTTTTAAGTTTCTAAAGTTGAACATTAATAAGAGACAAAAGCAGCAAAGTATGACTAAATTTTCAAGAGTTTGGAGAGTTCGAAGACATTCTCTCAATTAGCAAAACTAGTCAGCAAAATTCAAACTGAGCTGATCTAAACTTAGTAACACTACAATAACAGCCTTAGAAAAAAAATATGCAATGTTACTATTAATTTATAAATCCCAGCAAGTATTGCTCCCAAAACAAGTCTTTCAAAGCCATACAATTCTTACTGGCATTTTATTCAACACATACTTAGCATTAGTCTAAGTAATTATTATTATTATTTTTTAATTGTATTTTATTTTATTTGAGAACATACTGTACAGAGGGGCTACAATTACATGGGCAGGATAATGCATACATTTCTTACCAAGCATTGCAGGCTCCTCCTTTGTTTACCCTTCACTTCCCTTAAGTAATTATTTATGAAAGCACCTTAGCTGTGGCCTAAAGTTCTAAGATAGAAGATATCCCTATTTTACAAATTCAGAAGGACACAAAGGTAAGTAATTTGCTGAAAGTCACATAAAATAGGCAAATGTGACTGCTGTAATCTACTTGTATTAAATCCTGTGTCAAGTGTTACAAAGCAAATTCATCATCAACCCATGACTTTACTCTCCAAGCTTTTGGGAGGTACTGACTTTGCAAATGTAAATGGTATACTTAAAAGAACACTGATAATAGCTGGGCACCAGTGGCTCCTGCCTATAATCCTGGTTACTAAGTAAGCTGAGAGGATGAGAGCTGAGGACCACAATTTGAAGCCAGACCAGCAGGCAAGTCTATAGAACTCTGACCTCCAGAAATGAATCTATGGCTCAAGTGGTAGAGTGCTAACCTTGAATAGAACACCCCAGCCCTCAGTTCAAGCTCTAGGACTAGCAAAAAAACAAAACAAAACAAAAAACACTGAAGATCAAAAACATTAAAGTATACTTTGAAATAAAAATGCCACTAAATTTTTATGAAACAAGTAGTTTTTTTTTTTTTGGGGGGGGAGGTCGTGGGGCTTGAACTCAGAGCTTGGGCGCTGTCCCTCAGCTCTTCAACTCAAGGCTAGAGCTCTACCACTTACGCTACAGTGCCACTTCCAGTTTTTTGGTGGTTTATTGGAGATAAGATTTTCACAGACTTGGGGCTGGGAAGGTGGCTTAGTGGTAGAGCACTTGCCTTGCAATGCATGAGGCCCTGTGTTTGATTCCTGAGCACCACATAAGCAAAAAGAAAAAAAGCCAGAAGTAGCGCTGTGGCTCAATTGGTAGAGCGCTAGCCTTGAGCTGAAGAGCTGAGGAACAGCGCCCAAGCCCAGAGTTCAGGCCCCACGACCTGACCCTCCCCCCCCCAAAAAAAAAGATTTTCATGGACTTGCCTGCCTGGGCTGGCTTTGAACCACGATTCTCAGATCTCAGCCTCCTGAGTAGCTAGGATTACAGGTGTGAGCCACCGGCACCCAGCTTAAAGCAGGTATTTTTAAATTTGAATATATCTTAATTTCCTTTATTTTGGTCAGTCATGGGCCTGAACTCTGGGCCTGGGCGTTGTCCCTCAGCTCTTCAGTTCAAGGCTAGCTACCGTTTGAACCACAGCGCCACTTCCAGCTTTTTTTGCTTAGGTGGTGCTTAAGTGGTGCTGAGGAACCCAGGGCCTCATGCAGGCAAGGACTCTAGCACTGAGCTACCTTCCCAGGCCTTAATTTCTTGATTATTAATAGCCTCGTTTTTTTTCCCCCTTAACCATCTTAATACCTAATTAACCAAGTAATACCTAATCAGTTTAGGTACCCAGTGTAATGCTGTGATTTAAATACAGACTTTGGGCTACATATGCTTCTAAGTGGTAACACTGCTCAGCAAGTTCAAGACCCTAGGTTTAATCTTCAGCATTGAAAATAAAAGTTCTCCATTTTTTAATGTTGGGGAAAGAATAGTCACTTTTAAATTTAAAATAGTAACCTAATGCTGGAGGTTTTAGCTCACTGAAGGAGCACTTGCCTTGTATGAACTAGGACCTCATTGGATCTCCAAGACTGTTAAAAGAAAAAAAAGAAGTAACAATGGTCTACATAAGTGCCCTATAAAACTGTAAGAATGTGTATATATATATACATACGCGTATATGAATATTTTACAAAATGCCTTAAAATCAGAGAAATCAGAAGTAATTTTTTTTTTTTGGGGGGGGAGGGAGGTCTGGTCATGGGGCCTGAACTCTGGACCTGGGTGCTGTCCCTCAGCTCTTCAGCTCAAGGCTAGCACTCTTCCACTTGAGCCACAGCACCATTTCCAGCTTTTTTCTTTTTGATTATGTGGTGATGAGGAATCGAACCCAGGGCCTCGGCCTCATGCATGCAAGGCAAGTGCTCTACCACTGAGCCACCTTTCCAGCCCACTCAGAAAGAATTTTTTAAAGTTACAAAAATAAAAAATTGGAGACTGGGAATGTAGCTTAGTGGTAGAGTGCGTGCCTAGCATGCCATGATGCCTTGGGTTTGATTCCTCAGTACCACATAAAAAAGCAAGAATTAGCGCTGTGGCTCTAGTGACTGTAGGGTGCTAGTCTTAAACAAAAAAGCTAAGGGACAGTGCCCAGGCCCTGAGTTCAAGCCCCAAACTGCCTCCCTTCCCCTCCAAAGAAAATTCAACTAATGCCAGCTACATTTAATACAGTATTTGTAAATTTGGTATGGCTCAGGATCATCCCCAAGGCTTGTTAGATTGTTGAACTCCATAGCTTACAGACTGACTCAGAAAGTCTTGGATAAGCCCTAAGAAATGTTTCTTTAGGGGCTGGGAAGGTGGCTCAGTGGTAGAGCGCTTGCCTTGCATGCATGAGGCCCTGGGTTCAATTCCTCAGCACCACATAAAAAGAAAAAAACCAAAGTGGCACTGTGGCTCAAGTGGTAGAGTGCTAGCCTTGAGCTGAAGAGCTGAGGGACAGCACCCAGGCCCAGAGTTCAGGCCGCTCCCCACAAAAAAGATGCATTGTACTTACAAATTTATCAATTTGTTGAATTGAAATCCCTTTGTACAACTAAAGACAATTTTTTTAAGTTTCAAAAAAATAATAATTTGTGGTATTTTATAATACCACTAACATGAAATGGCCAGAAATGGTGATTCAACCGTGTAGATTAGTGGTTGTTTAGAACTGAAGAGAATGGAATGATCATGAATACAAGAAACTGCTAAAATCTAATGAAATTCATATTAAAATCAACTTAGTGGTATACATTTTGTGTATATTATCACAGCGAAACATAACTGTTGAAAAAATTATGTGAGAGCTAGGATAATGGTACAGCAGTATAATCCTAGTTACTGGAGGGGCAGGTAGGACTGTAGTCCAAGACTAGCCTGAGGCAAAAATACAACTCCCTTTCCAAAAACAACCAGAATTTAAAAGGGCTGAAGGATAACTGATTAGTAAGCAGGAGGCTGAGTTCAAACCTCAGTACCACACATACACATTAATAACTGAAAGCTGGTTGCTAAGAAACATTAAATCAGACATTGTCATTGTAGCCATTTCTAGGAAAATAATTATAATTAGAAGAGGAATACCAAGCTTTGTTTCTCTTCATCCCAAATAAGCAAGCCTAAGCTACAGAAATTATTTTAAGTTCAAAACCAGTCAAATTATATAGTACTTAGAAGGCTACTAAATGATAGGTATATACAAATATAATCATTGGAAACCCATGAGATAGCTCCCAGAAAATCTTATGCATGTAAAAGTAACAGCTCAATTTTCAGCTAATTTTTGAAAAATTAAAATTGTCTCACCAAATCAGTTTGTGCCCATATCCACTAGGGACAGTAGAACAAATCAGAGTGGCTCTACTACCCATAAGCCTCTAGTACACTCAAAGGAACTGTCCAGATTTCATCTGCTCATATTTCGTACAATATAGCCTAAGGCCTAAAGCATAATATAAGATAATCCTTATGGAAATCACTTAGTTGGGCCAGGCACTGGTGGCTCACGCCTGTAATCCTAGCTACTCAGGACGCTGAGATCTAAGGATCGAGGTTCAAAGCCAGCCCAGGCAGGAAACTCCATGAGACTCTTAGCTCCAATAAACCACTAGAAAACCGGAAGTGGCACTGTGGCTTAAGCGGTAGAGTGCCAGCCTTGAGCTGAAGAGCACAGGGACAGAGTTTAGGCCCAGAGTTCAAGCCCCATGACTGACAAAAAAAAAAAAAAAGAAATCACTTAGTTGGGCCAGAGGCATGACTCAATGGTAGAGCACCTGCCTACCAAGTACAGGACACTGAATTCAAATCCCAGAATGGGGGGGGAGGGGGGAAGAAAGTCCATGTAATTTTACTGAACAGAAATATTGAATGTCCTGTAAAAACTTCCCATACAAACTTTCCACCATTCTTTTGCTTCCTTCCCTGATTAAGAAAATTAAACTTTCAATCAAAATTAAACCTACAGTGCCTTTACTATCTAAAAGTAAAAGATACATAGTGCTTCCTCAACACAAAGAGGTAGCTTGAAAATTTATTCTAAAGTTCAAAAATAATTTTAAAGTTTTGTATTTCTTTCCTATTCCTCTTTAAATTAATCTCTACTTTTTCATTTTATGCACAATCCTGAAACTTCTAATTTGCATCTAAAAGCTAACAGGACTTACATCTCATGAGTTCCAAAAAAGAAAATGGGTAGTTTGTTTGTAGGTAGTTTTACAGCTCCATCAGGAACTTCATCTACCTAAAAGAAACATTAAAAAAAAAACTACCATCATTCAGTCATATACACTTCAACACATCTGAATAAGTTGATAACATATTCAAGACAGCTGAAGATATAAAATCAGACATTTTACAGGTTCCAAATCTTATTCCCCACTCTGAAACCTAAGAAGTTCCATAAAACAAAGGTGTCTTTTTCAAATTCACTTTGTTGCAAAACCAAAGCTAATTCAGTCATTTTTTTTATGCAGTCATGTTTCTATAATTTCTCTGCAGAAAGTTATGTGCCATGCTAGCAGTAGCAAAACACATGGAATATGTACCACCATTAACTTCCTCAAATCCCCAAATTCTCAATTCTTTTTTTTTTTTTTTTTTTGTCGGTCGTGGGGCTTGAACTCTGGGCCTGTGCGCTGTCCCTCAGCTCTTCAGCTCAAGGCGAGCGCTCTACCACTTGAGCTACAGCGCCACTTCCGGTTTTCTGGTGGTTTATTGGAGATAGGAGTCTCATGGTCTCTCCTGCCCGGGCTGGCTTTGAACCGCGATCCTCAGATCTCAGCCTCCTGAGTAGCTAGGATTACAGGCGTGAGCCACCAGCACCGGGCTCAAATTCTCAATTCTTAAACTTATCTTAATCCAAGTATTTCACATAAAGAATGTCAAAATCTACATGAAGAAATGCTCAACCTCTGTAGCCATAGAAGAAATGCAAATCAAAAAAACGTTGAGATACCACCTCACCCCATTTAGAATGGCTATAATCAAGACCTCTAATAACAACAGATGCTGGAGGGGATGTGGTCAGAAGAGAACCCTACTGCATAGTTGGTGAGAGTGTAAACTTGTTCAACCACTTTGGAAAGTACTATGGAGATTCCTCAAAAGACTCCATGAAGAGCTCCCCAATGACCCAGCAATCCCACTTTTGGGCATTTACTCAAATGATCACAAACAAGACCATACAAAAGCTACCAGCCCAACTATGTTTATTACAGCATTATTTACCATAGCTAATATATGGAACCAACCGAGATGCCCCTCAGTAGATGAATGGATCAAAAAAATGTGTTATATATAAAATGGAATTCTATGCTTCTATCAGAAAGAATGACACTGCCCTATTTGTTAGGAAATGGAAAGACTTGGAAAAAAATTATATTAGGGGCTGGGAAGGTGGCTCAGGGGTAGAGCGCTTGCCTTGTATGCATGAGGCCCTGGGTTTGATTCCTCAGTACCACATAAGAAAAAAGCTGGAAGTGGCACTGTGGCTCAAGTGGTAGAGCGATAGCCTTAAGCTGAAGAGCTGAGGGACAGCAGCCAGGCCCATCCATAGTTGAGGCCCCACGACCGAACCCAAAAAAAAGAAAAAAAGTAAGTGAAGCAAGCCAGGTGCAAAGAAACATAGGTCCCATTGATTTTCCTTATTTGCTATAACTACTATATATCTGAGACAAGCAGAAAAGGTCAAATAAGATGATATTAAGTGAAATGAACACCAAGCTAAGGAATCAAGTGTTTTTTTTTTCTTTCTTGCTATTGTTTGTAACGTATTTATAAGGTACCACGTGATTTTTTTTGTTTTTTTCTATGTCCCTCCCCCACGGTATAACCCATTTTCACTGTATTTGATGTTGGTATAATTTGGGAAGCAGAAGGGAAAAAATAAGTTGTTTAAACAGGGATACAGGCTGACCCATTGCAACAATGACATGTACAAGATGCTATGTCAAAAAACAAACTTTAAGGGCTAGGAAGGTGGCTCAGTGGTAGAGCACTTGCCTTGCATGCGTGAGGCCTGGGTTCGATTCCTCAGCACCACATAAGCAAAAAGAAAAAAGCCGGAAGTGGCACTGTGGCTCAAGTGGTAGAGCGCTAGGCTTGAGCTGAAGAGCTGAGGGACAGTGCCCAGGCCCAGAGTTCAGGCCCCATGACCAGACCCCCCCCCCAAAAAAAGAAAAACGAACTTTACAATTTGGGGGGGGGTGTAAGTTGTATAGGTGGGAGGGAAGGGATGGTCGGGGGAAAACAAAGGAGGAAGCAATAATGCTTGATAAGAAATGTACTTATTACTTTGCTCATGTGATTGTAACCCCTCTGTACAGTATCTTCATAATAAAAAATTATTTTAAAAAAAAGAATGTCAATCTACTTCACAATTCTAAATGACATTCTAGAAAGCATAAACAGAGTAATGTAAAAGCTGACATTAACAAAAGTTTAAAGCAACACTTCCCACTCTGAAATGTATAATGAAAACATACTTCAATTGTATGGCTGAATCACATGGGGTTACCTGTTCCTTTATTAGTTTTCAATCTTTCAAGCCACCAAGCACTAGTATGTTCCAAGAGTTAAATAACATTTCTATTTGAAATTTCAAAAACATGGGGTTGGAGTTGTGGTTCAGGTGGTAGAGCACCAAGCCAATGAGCAAAAGTATCAGATTACCAGGGTCTGAGTCCCAATCTCAGAGAGGAGGACAAATACAAAACATTTTAATTAGAAAACAAGTTGACTGCAAATACAAGAGCTGACCCTAGTATCTATCTGTATAAGCATTACAGAATAGAAAATCTGGACTCATAATCTATAATAATGAGGGTTTCAGACAATAACAGAATAATCATCCAATAGTTCTAAGAACCTTAATTTCTCTACTTGTCCCCTCCATCCTTATACTATTATGTTGGTTCATATGCTTCTTTCTGCTAGTAAACAGCTTTAAGAGTTTGTTCAAACGCTTACTACGTGTAGGCAAATATTTTAAGTTATTTTCAAAAGTACTGCTAATAGGAAGAGGTGGCAAAGTTCCAAAACAGAAATGTACTCATTACTTATGAAATGGTAACCCCTGTACAAAACACTTTAATAATAACAAAATCTTATTTTTAAACTACCACTAGTGCCGGTGACAGTGGCCTGTAATCCTAGCTACTCAGGAGGCTGAGGATCGAGGTTCAAAGCCAGCCCAGGCAGGAAAGTCGGTGAGACTCTTATCTCAGATAAAATCACTAGAAAACTGGAAGTGGCGCTATAGCTCAAGTGGCAGAGTGCTCGCCTTGAGCTCAAGAGCACAGGGACAAGAAGCTTGCAATGTTTCAAAGTCAAAGCATATACAAAAGAGTTAAACAGATTTTCCTAAAGGGAACTGCTAGCTTAAAATACCAAAGGATTATTATATTAAGGATTATTCTAGTAAGACTCTACTGAAAAAGTAGACTAGGGGAAAAAAGGAAACAAACTGAAATTGATAAAGACCTGGAAGGAGAAGGGATCAAGGCACATTGGAAAAGTCCATCAAGCCACATACTGCAGATTTGGGCACACTACTGTACACATTGTTTTCATGAAAATATATAAATATAAAACAAAATCAATGAACAAAGTGATCTTTGTTGTTTTTTTTTTTTTGGGTCCGGTCGTGGGGCCTGAACTCTGGGCCTGGGCGCTGTCCCCCAGCTCTTCAGCTCAAGGCTAGTGCTCTACCACTTGAGCCACAGCACCACTTCTGGTTTTTTTCTTTGTGCTTATGTGGTGCTGAGGAATCGAACCCAGGGTCTCATGCATGCAAGGCAAACGCTCTACCACTGAGCCACCTTCCCAGACCCCAAAGTGATCTTTTAATACTTGGGAAATACTTAGCTTCTCACTCCATGATTCTCTATCTAATGGGTATTCCCCCACCTCCTCTTCCTAGGTACCATAACTAGAACTGTGATTTATTTTTAAGAACTGTCTTTTTAAAGAAAATTAAGTATCAAATAGTTTGAAAATAAAACAACTTTGGAACATCACAGTTATATTTTGAAAAAAGGGTTTTGACTGTACCTAATTAATAGATCTCAATATTCCTGGGTTCTGAGGACCTGAATCCCACCATAAATTGATTAAAAAAAAAAAAGAAAAAGAAAAAGACCTTTCCCTGAACTAAATTCAGAAAGTCTCATGAACTGCAATTTGTAATCCTTTTGTAAGCAAAAAGTGTAAAACAACTTCATCATAGCTGACACTCAAGAATTGATCATCTGCATTAGATTCCATTGGTATTTTGTATCTTACTCAAAAAATTAAAGAAATGGTAATGGTTCACTAAATTTTAAACATACAAACTCCTACTTGGGTCATTTCACCTACAATGGAACCACTCCCTAGCTTGTTTTCCACCAGCAGATCATTCTGTTTAACTCTTTCTGAAATGACTCAGGCCAAAAATCCTATCTGGAAAGGCTCAGCTTCATCTTCCAGTGGCGCCTATTTACAATCTTTCTTGGCAGTTGTAAACTACTTAGAAGTAGACATCATCTTATGCATTGCCTATACTTGGCAGATAATCAATTTTTCTACCAAATATTTAAATGGATGAGAAGAAGCAGGTGATGAACCCTGATGGAAAGATAAGGCATAGAAGGTCGGAGTGCTTGTCTATAATCCCAGCTATCATAGAGGTGAAGGTAGAAGGATCAGGAATTGGAAGCCAGCCTAGGCAACTCAGTGAGACCCTGTATTAAAGAATATAGATGGTTGCCCGGACTCACGCCTGTAATCCTAGCTACTCAGGAGGCTGAGATCTGAGGATCGTGGTCCAAAGCCAGCCCAGGCTGGCAAGTCCGTGAAACTCTTACCTCAAATAAACCACCAGAAAACTGGAAGTGGCACTGCAGCTCAAGTGGAGTGGTAGAGCTCTAACCTTGAGCTGAAGAGCTGAGGGACAGTGCCCAGGCCCAGAGTTCAAGCCCCATGACCGACCAAAAAAAAAAAAAAAAAAAAAAAAGGTATATAGAGGATTAAGAATATAGCTCAGTGATAGAGCTCTACGTTCAATTCTCAGGAACAAAGACACATGCATGAGGATATTTTATCTTTATGAATTTTTCATGTACTAAGATGTTAACCCTTTCAAAGCACTGATTTTTCTTTTAGGACAAATACATTCATTTTAATGAAAATATTTTGCATTGTATTGGCTCAAGTGGTAGAACACTGACCTAATACATGCACTGAGTTCAAACCCCAGTCCTGTACTACCCCAAAATTAACGACAATCCCTTCCTTTATATTTTAATATAATTATTCATCTTAATACACAATAGTACTAACATACCTTACACTTTGTGATTTTATAATTATATAATTATATATTCTATATATAATATATATTATATATAATACGTATAGACATTTCATGTGATGTTTTAAATCTGATGTAAACATAGTGAGAATTAGCAAAAATATAGGGAAATATAATAAAAATAAAGAACATTAGTGAACAAATGCAACAGTGGTATTCACTATGTTGAAAAGTGAACTATATAACTTGTGAGTGAGGACAGGATGGAAAAACAGAGAGAGGGAAGAGGTGACATTGTCCAAAAGAAATATCCTCTTGGGGGGCTGGGAAGGTGGCTCAGTGGTAGAGTGCTTGCCTCGCATGCATGAGTCCCTGGATTCAATTCCTCAACACCACATAAACAGAAAAAATTGGAAGTGGCACTGTGGCTTAAGTGGTAGAGTGCTAGCCTTGAGCTGAAGAGCTGAGGGACAGAGTTCAAGCCCCACAATGAACAACAACAAAAAAGTACTTTTTTCCTAACTTATTGTAACTGTAATTCCTCTGTACCTCACCTTTATAATAATAATAATAAGTTTTTGTAAGAATAGTAATCAAAGATCCAGTTCAGTCAGAGGCGTGATAAAGTCAGTGTAAGTTTTCCACCGTGAATATCAAAAAGCAATCAGAACCTGGGTGCCTATAATGCTAGCTTCTCAGCAGACTGAGTGTTGGAAATCTCCATTGGAAGGTACCCAGAGCAGGAAATCCTGTGAGACTCTATCTCCAATTAACCAGTGACATGTAGGAAGTGGAGCTGTGGCTAAATTGGTACAGCACTAGCGTTGAACAAAAATAGTAAAGGGAGATGCCCAGGCCCTAAATTTAAGCCCCAGGACCAGTTATACCCCCAAAAACACAAAAAAACAATGAGGGCTTTGACCAGTAGGTTAAAAAAAAATTTTTTTAAATGGGGCAGGGAGGGATGTAGTTGTGGAGATGGGAGGGAAGGGATGGCAGGGAAAAAACAAAGGAGGAGGTAACAATGTTTGATAAGAAATGTACTCATGCCTGGCACTGATGTTTCACTCCTGTAATCTAGCTACTCAGCAGGCTAGATCTGAAGGTTGAGGTTCAAAGCCAGCTGGAGCAGGAAAGTTTGTGAGACTCTTATCTGCAATAAACCACTAGAAAATCAGAAGTGGCGCTGTGGCTCAAGTGGTAGAGCGTTATCCTTGAGCTGAAGAGCTGAGGGATAGTGATGAAGCCTGAATTTCAAGCCCCATGACCAAAAAAAAAAAAAAAAAAAAAAAAAAAAGCATGTAATTCTTTTGTTATATATGTTGTTATCTCTAGTGTCAGCTGTGCATTTCTCCTATAGAAACTGAGATTTGAGTAAGTTTTTTTGGGGGGTCAGGTCATGGGGCCTGAACTCTGGGCTTGGGCACTGTCCCTCAGCTCTTCAGCTCAAGGCTAGCGCTCTACCACTTGAGTCACAGCGCCACTTCCAGGTTTTTTCTTTTTCTTTTTTTGCTTATGTGGTGCTGAGGAATCGAACCGAGGGCCTCAGGCATGCAAGGCAAGTGCTCTACCACTGAGCCAACTTCCTAGCCCTTGAGTAAGTTTTTAATGGCAGCAGTGCAGGTGGATTTTGGAAATACTCATAAGTCAGCTCCTTCTTGTAGTCATGAATAAATCTTTGAGCAGTAGAAGGCTAGTTACTTCAAAGAGGAGGGATGGGTAAAAATTATTTTGGAGATACTTGGGGTTCACAATTTTTAGGTTTATGTAATTCTGAAAGCTCTCAACCAAGGTCCTTTATTTCCTAATTATCTCCAAATTGAAACTTTTTAGGAGAAACTTGGTTAGACTCACCATTAAAGATAATTCAGTGTTCAGCATAATTAGAGTCTGGTTCTTGAACTTGTATGTTCTAGGGCTACAGGATATAAGAGATTCTTTAAAAGCCACCATGGAAATTCTCTGAGTTTTCTGAGTATCTTCTAGTACTGAGGCTTGAAATTAGAGCTTCTCACTCTTCTTTGGCTTGCTTGCTCATAGCTGGACACTCTGCTACTTAAGCCTCACCTTTAATTCTGGCTTTTTGCCGGTTAATTGAAGACTTTTCCTTCAAGTTTCAGCCTCCTGAGTAGCTAGGACTATAGATTTAAGTTACTAGTACCTGACTTTTTGTCTGTCTTGAGCTGTGTTCCTGAATCCCTGAGATTGTTTTTGCAAATTGTTTAGTAATATTTAGTCTTTTGGCAAAGATAATGCAATAATGGTGAGTTGCTTTTCTACTTCATTTTCTAACTGTTTGGTTTCAAATGGCACTTCATCTTAAACAGCTTTGCATGATAATTTAATTATCTGTGGTCCTGCTGTGTATTGTGGATTACTAGTGGATTACTTGCTGCAGGATCTTCACTATAGTTAGACTTACCTAAATTAGCCCCCCAATGTCAGAAACCCATCTTGAGACCATTTCTGATTCCAAGATGTGAGTATTATTATTGAAGTTTGATCACAAAAATGGAAGCTGAATCAATTAACTTCATTGGAGACATCAGTAGAGCGTATTGATATAAAGATCCAAAGAAACACAGTAGACATTAAAGTAACCTATAAAGCCAGAATTATTTGGAGAGATCAAGGAATAGAGAAGGAACAACTATTTAGAATTATTTACAACCTGAAAAAAAAGGGAGAATGCCTGTGTATAGAAAATGAAAACGATCTGGATGGATTTGAACCAAACAAGGAAAAAAACTAACACAAAAGAGGATCCAGTGCTAACTACTTTAGTATTATGAAAGGTGAGGGAATGGGCAGGGAGTAATGGAATGAAGCTGGAACAAAATATTAGAGTTACCTTAAATTTATAAATAAGGTGATTTTTTTTCTTTTTAAATTTTTGTCTATTGCGGGGCATGAACTCAGGGCCTGGGTGCTGTCCCTGAGCATTTTTTTTCTCAAGGCTAGCACTCTACCTCTGAGTCACAGCAACACTTCTGTTTTTTTGAGTGGTTAATTGGAGATAAGTGTCTCAGGGACGTTTCTGCCCCTGCTGGCTTTGAACCATGATCCTTAGCTAGGATTACAGGTGTGAGCCACTGGGGCCTGGCTGTTTCTCTTCTTACATGCTAATGGACATTTGTAAATTACTATGTCATATGGTTTTTTCTTTCTCCTTCCCCACTTTTTTGCCCTTGTGGTGAATATTGAACTCAGGATCTTGTGTATACTATGCTCTGTCACTGATCCATACCTCCAAACCTCATTATTTATTTGTTTGTTTTTGTTGGCTGTGGGGCCTGAACTGGCACTGTCCCTCAGCTCTTCTGCTCAAGTCTAGTGCTCTACCACTTGAGCCACAGCCCCACTTCCAACTTTTTCTGCTTATGTGGTGCTGAGAAATCAAACCCAGGGCCTCATGCATGCAAAGCAAGCACTCTACTACTGAGCCACCTTCCCAGCCCCACTCACTGGTTCTTTATTTGTGAAGAAAGAATGTAGTTTCTGCCACATACATATTAATAGCAGCTAGTAGTAATTTCTGATGTGTCTTTCAGAAGTCCCTTTGTCTTTTCTTTCCTTGTTTGATTTTGACCCTAGGGCTTGAACTTAGGGTTAGGCACTGTCCCTGAGACATTTTACTCAAGGTTAGTAGTCTACAACTTGAGCCACAACCCCACTACTGGCTTTTTTGGTAGTTAATTGAAAATAAGAAACTCTTGGGCTTTCTTGCCTAGACTGGCTTCAAACCATGATCTATAGATCTCAGCTTCCTGAGTAGCTAGGATTATAGGCATGAACTACTTTCACACAGCCTTTTGTCTTTTCTTTATTTGATAGATATATAGACCACAGTCTGATATAGTAAGCAGTTTAACTGGATTTTGTGAGGTACTCTTATAAAACTGAACCTATATACCTTCTGTAGAATTTAATTCCTTGACTCAGTAGTTCAGTAACATTTGGTTTGTATCTTTCACAGTGCTTACCACATAAGTATTTAATATGAATCATTGATTAAATCATATGATTTTAGAATTAGAAAAAGGACCTTTTAAATCATCTAGTTCTCTCTGACCTATTTCATAATTGTTAATGGAGGATCATATATTAGTAGTTTGTTATGATTTTTGCAGAGTTGCCACTTTTTTTAGGGGAGGGGGTCAGTCGTGGGGCCTGAACTCTGGGCCTGGGCGTTGTCCCTCAGCTCTTCAGCTCAAGGCTAGCGCTCTACTACTTGAGCCATAGTGCCACTTCCAGCTTTTTTCTTTTTGCTTATGTGGTGCTGAGGAATCGAAACCAGGGCCTCATGCATGCAAGGCAAGCCCTCTACCACTGAGCCACCTTCCCAGACCCAAGAGTTGCCACTTTTATTACTATATGTTTTGCCACTGATGTCATAATCAACAAAAAATAATATAGACAATGTTTAATAAATTGTACTTTTAGCCAGGTGTTGTCTGTAATCCTAGCTACTCAGGAGGCTGAGATCTAAGGGATGTGGTTCAAATCCAGCCCAGGCAGGAAAGTCTGTGAGACTCTTATCTCCA
>NW_027204923.1:0-19160 GCF_024711535.1 Dipodomys merriami
CCAGTTTTCTAGTGGTTTATTGGAGAAAAGTCTCATGGACTTTCCTGCCCAGGCTGGCTTTGAACCGTGATCCTCCGATCTCAGCCTTCTGAGTAGCTAGGATTACAGGCATGAGCCACCGGCACCCGGCAATGAGTATATTTCTTATCAAGCATTGTTGCCTCCTCCTTTGTTTCCCCTTACCAACCCTTCCCATTCCCCCCTCCCTTAACTCCCCTCCTTTATTTTATTTTAGCCAGTCCTGGGACTTGAACTCAGGGCCTGGGCAGTGTCCCTGAGCTTCTTTTGCTCAAGGCTAGTGCTCTAGCCCTTGAGCCACAGCACCACTTCTGGCTTTTTCTCTGTGGTACTGAGGAATCGAACCCAGGGCTTCTTGCATGTTAGGTGAGCACTCTTACCTCCAAGCCACCTTCCCAGCCCTCTACCAAACACTTGTAGTAAAGATAATTTCCAATCCCAGCCTCCCTATGGCCTTCCCTCCCTCTTACTTCCTACCTCTCTTATCAGAGTGATTCTCTGACCTCAGCCTTTAACCTATTTTTGAGCTCTGACTCTGCACCCAGTCTCCAAAATTCACCCAGCACCAACAAGAGGCTCCAAAGAGAGGCCACGGGAGCGGTCCCTATGTGAAATCTCAGTGTGGCACTTCCTCATTTGTCCACTAGATGGGGGTCGTGTATAGTCTACTTGGGCTGACTTCAAACTATCCTTAGATCTCAGCCTCCTCAGTAGTTAGGATGATAAACTTTGTGTGTGTGTGTGTATACATGCACACATGCATATGCTTTATGGCTGGCCCTGGCGGCTGGAGAAGCCTGTAGAACCATCATAGAATCATGTTTTAAAATGCCTGGGATGAAAATATATATAATTCCTAGAGATCTGATTGAAATCCAGGGCCTGGGCTCTGTGCCTGACCTTTTTTTTTTTTGTTTTTTAATTGCCAATCCTGGGGCTTGAACTCAGAGCCTGGGTGCTGCCTCTGAGCTTCTTTTTAACTCCACCACTTGATCCACAGCACTACTTTTGGCTTTTTCTGTGTATGTGGTTCTGAGGATTCAAACCCAGGGCTTCGTGCATGTGTGAGGCAGGCCCTCTATCACTAAGCCACTTTCCCAGCCCCCTGAGCTCTTTTGGTTCAAGGCTAGAGCTCTATACTCCTGGTTTTTTGGTGGTTCATTGGAGATAAGAGTCTCATGGCCTTTCCTGCCCAGGCTAGCTTCAAACCACGATCCTCAGATCTCAGCCTCCTGAGTAGCTAGGATGACAGGCGTGAGCCACCGGTGCCTAGCTCAGGACTGGATTTTTTTTTTAAATACTGTGGTATGATGTGTATGTTGTAAATAATGTGTCTTTTTTAAGTCTTAAATTCCACAACCAGACGTGTTTCTGGAGAGAAAAAATAATTATGTCCAGGAAGTGGTGAACGTAGCCAAATGATCAGCTCTGATTGTGAAATGACACCAACGGGGGATTTATTGGTGACAAGAATCACGGGTCACATTCCAATGGAAGGAAGTGTTCAATTGCTCCAAGATTAGTGGTGGGATGTGATCTTGTTCCCACAGCCAGAAGCTTCCAAAACTCTTCCATATTAACATAGGGGTCCACTGCTGTTCAAGGGGTACCGGGTGGAGACTTCCTGAGTCTCTTGCCCCTTATTTGTCTCCTCTTGTTCTCCAGTGCTTTCCTGGAAACCTGCTTGTAAGCTGATAACTGAGAAAGAGGGCTGGGTGTGTGATAAACCCCCAAATAGGCTAAACAGGCAGAAAGTCAGTGTTTGGGAAACAACAAAAAAGTAAGCCTGATTATGAGTGAGTAGAAAAGTAGCATGGTGGACTGGGAAGGTGGTTTAGTCTAGCATGCTGGTAGTCCTGGGTTCGATTCCTTAGTACCACAGCCATAGAAAAAGCCAGATGTGGCACTGTGGCTCAAGTGGTAGAGTGCTAGCCTTGAGCTAAAGAAGCTCAGAGACAGTGCCCAGGCCCTGAGTTCAAGTCCCAATACTAGTGGTAGCAAAACAAACAAACCCTAAAGCAAAAAGGGCTGAGTATGTGGCTCAAGTGGTAAGAGCCTGCCTAGTAAGGCTAAGGCTCTTCAAACTCTAGTATCACCAGAACTCGATCAAACAATACAAGGGTAAGTTGCTTTTTTTGTGTGTTTGTTGGTCTTAAGGCTTGAACTCTGGGCCTGAGTGCTATCCCTGAGCTCTTTAGCTCAAGGTGAAGCGCTCTACCCCTTGAGCCATAGCACCATTTCTGGTTTTCTGGTGATTCATTGTAGATGAGAGTCTCATGGACTTTCCTGCCTGGGAGGTTTTGAACCTCGATCCTCAGATCTCAGCCTCCTGAGTAGCTAGGATGGCAGGCGTGAGCCACCAGCGCGGACTAATGTGTGAATTTTTTAAAGTTAATTTTTTTTTTTTTGGTGCCAGTCCTTGGGGCTTGAACTCAGGGCCTGGGCTTCTTTTGACTCAAGGCTAAGCACTCTAGCACTTGAGTCACAATGCCACTTCTGGCTTTTCCTGTGTCTGTGGGACTGAGGAATCGAACCCAGGGCTTCATGCATGCTGGACAAGCACTCTTACCACTGAGCCACATGCCCAGCCTGGGGAAGTTGCTTTAGAGAAACCAATCCTATAACAAAACACGCGTCAGGGCCTGTGAGGGAGGGGCAAAATGGGTGAAGCTCATAATAGCCCGCCCTCTCCTTACACAGGCCATACCCACCTCCATGCCTTCCCCCCAAAATACAGTCCCCAAACTCAGGAGATCATCTTGTTCCTGTTCTGTGCCAGTAATAAATAACCTGTTTCCAGAAAGATGGAGCCAAGATGCCCTCCAGGTGTGGGACTCTGTTCATTCTGCAGACCTTTCTCAACGCTACCCCCACCCCACCAGCCCCCCTAAATCTCCCCATTTAACATGTCTGCAACTCCTGAGGATGGACTGAAGCCCTGTCTTCCTGTGGCTCATCAAGGGGTGAGTCGGCTTTCCCTAACGCACACCTCTGTCTCTCCATGTGAACTATGGGGGTGGCTAGTGAGTGGATCTCACTTGAGACTCGTGGACTTTGGACCTGGGAATCTAAAGAGCCAAGTTCTTGGTTTTCTTCTGTCTACACAGCCTTCCGCACACCCAAGGAGGGAATATAGCAGGCGGTGACCTATGTAATAAGATTTGATTTTAACCAGTGCTCCTAGGCCCCAAACCCTCTCAACCTTAACTGGGTATGTGTGTATGTGTGGGGGGGAGGATGGGGCGGGGAAGTGGGGGACTGCGTCATCGCCCACCCCCCCAGGGCTTTGAGATCATCCCTGCCTGAGTCCACAAGCCCACACCCGTGGCTACTGATTCCAAACGTTGCTTCATTTCCAGTTTCTGGTGATTTTATTTTATTTTTTCCCCTTACCTCACATGTTATCCAATTGGTGCCAAGAACCAGGTTGGGGGTGGGGGGTGGTGGGAAGCAGGTGCAGCTATGGGAAGGGGCGTGGCTTGGAGGGAAGGGGCGTGGCTTGGAGGGAAGGGGTGTGGCTTTGGAGCATATCCGCGTGGCTTCCCCACCTGGAGGTTTTAGCTCAGTATCCCTCCCATTTGATTTATACTCTAGGGTGGGTGGTGTTCCTAGAGACAAGTTTTTGAGGGGCAGTTAGATACATGGCTGTCATAATAGGGGGGACATTTGGGGAGGGGTTGTCACCCTGAAACAGCCCCTGGAGACAGACTTGAGCTTAAGTTCAAGGGTGACTTTATACGGAATTGCCATTTGTATGTGTGTAGGTGGGTGAGTGTTGCCAGTCTCTGGGTTTGAACTCAGGGCCTGGACGTGGCCCCTTCACCTTTTTACTCTACCAACTTGTACTTCTGGAGATATATATATATTATTAGGGCTGGGAAGGTGGCTCAGTGGTAGAGTGCCAGCCCAGCATGCATGAAGCCCTGGGTTCCATTCCTCAGCACCACATACACAGAAAAAGCCAGAAGTGGCAGTGTGGCTCAAGTGATAGAGTGCTAGCCTTGAGCAAAAGAAGCTCAGGGACAGTGCCCAGGCCCCAAGTTCAAGAGCCAGGACTTGCGCTCTCTCTCTCTCTCTCTCTCTCTCTCTCTCTCTCTCTCTCTCTCTCTCTCTATATATATATATATATATATATATATATATATATATATATAATTAGCCAGTGCTGGTGGCTCATACCTGTAATCCTAGCTACTCAGGAGGCTGAAATATGAGCATCACGGTTCAAAGCCAGCCCTGGCAGGAAAGTCTGTGAGACTCTTATCTCTAATAAACTACTTAGAAAAAGCCAGGAGTGGTGCTGTGGCTCAAGTGGTAGAGTGTTAGCTCTGGACCAAAAAGAGGCTCAAGACCCAGGACTGGCCAAAAAATGATTATTAATTTATTGTTATTATGGAGGTGATATACAGAGGGATTACAAAGACGTGAGTCAGGTAATGACTCACAGTGTCTTCTGTTCCCTTCCTCTCTCCTAGTGCTTCTGGCTTTTTGGTGGTTTATTGGAGATAAGAGTCTCACGGATATGTCTGCCTGGGCTGGCTGTGACTCAGGATCCTCAGATCTCAGTCTCCTGATTACCTAGGATGACAGGTGGCGTGAGTCACCAGCACCTGGCTTTCAAGCATGTTTTCCCACAAGTCTGGCCTAACTCCCAGGCAAGATCTGGAGAGTATAATTTGATAGTGAAACAAATATATTGACTTCAAAGAAACGCAGTAGTACCAAGATAAAAGTTGAAGCAACACCCATTCCCCCAAGCCCTAAGCAAAAGGCCCTGGTGTGGTCAGAAGAGGAGTTACAAAAGGAGGAAAGGAGGAAATGGAAGAAGAGAGTTCCTTCCTGTCTCCACTTCCCCCCAGCTCTCTCCATCACTGGCGCATGCTCAGAAGACATCGGCTGAGATTCTGCACATTTCATCCAAGTGAGTAACTATGCTGCTGAGCTTTTAAACTTCAGGGCAAGTGTGTGGTTTAGAAATCACCGCGTGTAAGCCGGGCGCTGGTGTACTCACGTCTGTCATCCTAGTTATTCAGAGAAGCTGAGATCTAAGGATTGCAGTTCAAAGCCAGCCCCTGGTAGGGGGGAAAAAAAATCACTGGAGCCTCTTTAATTCCCAGGAACCAGCAAAAAGCTGAAAGTAGAGAGGATGGCTCAAGCAGTAGAACACCAGGCTTTTTTTTATTGGAAAAAGACAAGCAAGAGGGCAAGGCTGTGAGTTCAAGCCCCAGCACACACACACACACACACACACACACACACACACACACACACACACGCACGCATGCACACACACACGCACGCACGCACACACAGAAGAAATTCAGAGTTTTTCAGACTTCATAGGGGAGAACTAGATAAAATGAACTGAATTTGGCCCCAGGAAGACAGAGAAAGGGGGATGAGGTAGAACCAACTCCACACTGTCCCCCCTAGAAGCCAGTCTGGGGGTGCTGTCTGGGTAAGCTGGCAAGCAAATCAGCTGTCTGGCCTCTGTCTTTACAGTTCCTGTTTTGCTTGGGGACCATGCCAGGTACTCTGTCCAAAATAACAAGATTCCCGACTGCCAGGAATTTGTAGTCTCATAGGTAGAAAGAGCTCAAAATTAATTCCCCTATGGGAAGGTGGCATCAGTGGTAGAGTGCTTGCCTAGCACGCATGAAGCCCTGGGTTCTATTCCTCAGGACCACAGACACAGAAAAGGTAGGAAGTGGCGCTGTGGCTCAAGGGGTAGAGCGCCAGCCTTGAGCAAAAGCAGCTCAGGGACAGCGCCCAGGCCCTGAGTTCAAGTCCCAGGACTTGCAAAATAATAACAACAACAACAATAATAATAATACCCATAATCCAAGCTCCTCAGGAGGCTGAGATCTGAAGATTGCAGTTCAAAGCCAGTCTTGGCAGGTACATCCGAAAGATTCTTCTATGGAATTAACCACCAAACAAATCAGAAGGGAGGTGTGGCTCAAGTGGTAGAGCACCAAACCTTGAGTGAAAAAAGCCGAAGGAGAATGCAAGGCCCTGAGTTCAAGCATGCACACACACACACACACACACACACACACACACACACAAGCTTCCACTTTCAGTACTTGTCTCAGCTCCATTTCCAGAGCTGGCATTTTTCTGGCTCTTTCTCTATGTTTTGCTTCCCCTTGGAGTGGGCGGGGAACAGCTGGTCACCATCCCCTGGCCGAACATTATTCCCTTTTCCATTCTGAAGGAATTTAGGCAAGTAAAGCCAGCTTTGTCTGCGGCCTGAACACCCCAGTATTGTGGTAGGAAAAGACTAGAGCAGCCATGATTTCAGAGTATGAACTAGGCCGGGCGCTGGTTGGCTCACACCCAGTCATCCTAGCTACTCAGGAGGCTGAGATCTGAGGATCACAGTTCAAAGCCAGCCCAGGCAGGAAACATCCATGAAGATTTTTTTGATCTCTAATGAACACACACACACACACACACACACACACACACACACACACACACACACACACGCCAGAAGTGGAGCTGTGGTACAAAGCGATACAGCTGCTAGCCTTGAGCACAAAGAGGCTCAGGGACAGCACCCAGGCCTTGAGTTCAAGCCCTAGGACTGACAAAATCAATCAATCAATCAATCAATCAGGGAGATAAGGAGCCACGCAGACTATACTTTCTAAAACTCCCTGGCTGGAGAGCTGTGATTTCCCATTTCTGAAAAAGGGCCCACCCTTGCTGAGAAGATACCTTAGGGGATGTCCATAAAGACTGTGAAATCTCCCTCCCCCAAGTCACATAACCCGCAGGCCAGACAGCAGGCGTTTGAAGAAAGATGACGGAACACACAGAGGGCAAATGATGATCTCTCTGGTTACCTGTTATGAGGAAAATAGCTCCACAGGAAACAGATGGCTTGAGATGATTTCAAGAGCAGATAAGATCAGAGGGACCGATAAGAGAAACGGTGACAATCATGTTATTCTAAATTCCCCAAAAGGATGCTAGGCCTAGTAAGTGCAAAGGCCCTGAGGTCAGGCCTCAGCACCCTTGAAGAAAATAGAATTAAAGAAGTAAATATCCAGCAGCCTAGATTGAAATACATACGGAGGACTAATCCTTAATTCTTTTCTTTTCTTTTTGGTCAGTCGTAGGACTTAAACTCAGGGCCTGGGTGCTATCCCTGAGCTGCTTTTGCTCAAGGCTAGCGCTCTACCACTTGAGCTACAATGCCACTTCTGGCTGTTTCTGTGTATTTGGTCCTGAGGAATCAGGGCTTCATGCATGCTAGGCAAGCGCTCTACCACTAAGCCACATTCCCAGCTCTGCCTAATTGTTTCTTATAGTCAAATTCCAATTCCTAAATGAGGGAAAGAAGCCTCAGATTGGTGAACTCACGCCTGTCATCCTAGCTACTCAGGACACTGAGATCTGAGGATCACGGTTCAAAGTCAGCCCGAGCAGAAAAGTCCCCAAGAAACTCTTATCTCCAACCATTCAAAAAACCGGAAGTGGCTCACGGGTAGGGCCCAGGTCCTGAGTTCAGGTCCCAGGATCAGCACAAAATAAATAAATGGATAAATAAATACTAAAAAGTTGCCACGTGTGAATGACACACGCCTGTCATCTTAAGCTGTTCAGGAGGCTGAGATCTGAGGATTGTGGTTCGAAGCCAGTGTGGATAGGAAAGTCTGTGAGACTCTTATCTCCAGTTAATCACTGCCCCCCCAAAACTCAGTTCCCTGATGCCTGTCTTGGGGGACCCCACTGCCCAATGAAGACACCCTGGGAAGGACACAGAGAGTCATGGCTAGCAGATGCAGAAAGATTCAAGTTGACTGTGTGGCCCCGCCCACTTGCCATCATGGCCAATCAATATTCACTACGCCCCTTCTCTATCCCAAGGCAGATGCAGAGAGTGTCAAGGTCCCTCTGTTTGGCCCCGCCTACTTGCCATCATAGCCAATCAGCATGCATCATGCCCCCCCCATCTCAAGGCCGATGCAGAAAGATTCAAAGTGACTCTGTGTGGCCCCACCCACTTATCATCTTATCCAATCATCATTCACCATGCCCTCTTCTTCCCCCGCCCCCTTCCCATCCCAAGTGCCAATCAGATGGAGATGAGTGAGGTTGAGATCCTGGACCACAGAGTTAGGTGAGGCAGGCTTCCCTGGCTGCTCACAGTTGACTGACAGTTCCATTCATTCATTCATTCATTCATTCATTCTTTTCTTTCTGCTCAGCCTTAGGTTTAGGCAAATGGACCGGATAATATATATTACTACATATTATATATATGTAATATATATTATATATAATTTTTATCTAGATGAAGGCGCAGATGACAAACCTGGCAGCTGGGATGGCAGCCGGGTGGGTGAGGGGAGGAGGGGAAAGTTTAGGCTTGGAGGTTCATGGGTGGGAGTCACAGCTGAGGATAGAGACTGTGGGTGGAGTGAGGACTGGGGGGAGGTAGATCAGGTCCTGTTGGGGGAAGGTCTCCAGGATGGGCGGGGGGAAGCTCAGGAGAGCTGTTCAGGTGGGCGACCAGGGTGAGTCGAAGGCCCTGGGGTCTGGACATTGGGCTTTGGTATTCTTTAGGCTTGGTTGTTGATGCATTCATCCCAGAGAGGCGGCTTGGAGGCTCCTAATTCCTGAAAGTCATCCACTCGACTTCCCTTGGGGACAGGAGGGGTGTTCCTCTCTGGTTTGGGTGTGTATGATGGGGTGTCATTTGAATTTGACTCACAGGTCAACCAGCAAGGCAGCGGATGGTTCTAGCAGGGGAGGGAGGCGGAAATCCAGGGAGGAGCACATTCCCTTAGCATTAAAGCAGGAAGAGCTCACAGGCTCACAGTCACACTCACTGGAGAAAGGGTGACTGGGATGACATCTCTCCTTCTAGCGAGGCTGGGGTGAACTCTTCAGGTGAATGGGCTGTCTCTGGAGGTAGGTGATGGCAATGTACCCCAGGAAGGGTAGTTTGGGGTGGCGACACAAGTACTGGAAGAGGGAGGGATGTAAAAATGGATTATTAGTATGTGTATGTGAGTGTGCTAGTCCTGGGCTTTGAACTCAGGGGCCTGAGCACTATCCTTTAGACTTTTTTTTTTTTTTTTTTTTTTGGTCATAGGGCTTGAATTCAGGTTTTCTAGTGGTTCATTGGAGATCAGAGTCTCACAGCCTTTCCTACCCTGGGCTGGCCTTGAACTGCGATCCTCTAGATCTCAGCCTCCTGAGGAGCTAGGATGACAGGCGGGAGCCACCAGCTCCCCCCCCTTTTTTTTTGGTCCCCACTCAAGGCTGATGCTCTTATCATTTGGGCCATGGTTCGCTCCACTTCTTTAGCTTTTGGGTGGGAGATAAGAGTCTCACGGACTTTTCTTTCCCGGCCGGTGTTGTGGAATGGCGATCTTTAGATCTCAGCCTCCTGAGGAGCTAGGATAGTTGGCAGAGTCTGAGGATCTGAGTCTCCCCTGTCACAACTCCCCCCCCCGGTCCCCGCTGACCCCCAACCTCTGTGGACTTGCTTTGTCCTCTGTCTCCAACAGTTCAAGGACCAAGCTGTCCCTGCGTGTCTTTCCATCTTGCCAAACAGCCTGAGCAAACTATCATTTAATCATTAAGTTTACTTATGCCACAGCTGAGCCTGGAGGGGATCCAATGGCTATGCCAGGCAATTGGTTAATTCTTATTAAAAAAAAAAAACAACAAAAAAGCAAACCATCTGGAGTGAGGTGAGGAACAGCTGACTCAGAAAATCAAAGTAATGAACCCAGGGCTGCTCAGCCTACCTGTAATTCCAGGTATTTGGGAGGCTGACATTCGGAGGCTCACAGTCTAAGGCTGGAGTGAGCACTAACCACAAGACCCTACCTGAAAATAAACTAACATATGGGCTGGGGATGTGGCTCAGTAGTAGAGTGCTTGCCTAGCATACATGAAGCTCTGGGTTCGATTCCTCAGCACCACATACACAGAAAAAGCGGGAAAGTGGCGTTGTGGCTCAAGTGGTAGAACACTAGCCGTAAGCTGAAGAGCTCAGGGACAGTGCCCAGGCTCTGAGTTCAAGCCCCAAGACTGGCAAGAACAAGCAAACGAACAAACAAAGCCAACTAACTAACCATAAAGTGCTTTGTGACTCCTGGATGTTGTTATGATTAGAATTTAATATCTCATGTTTCCTCAGGAGGAAGGAAGTTAGGAAACCCAAACTCTTGTCACCAATTCTTCACAGGCAGGTTTTTCTGCCACAATGTTCAACTTCTCTAATCTCTGTGGAGATTTCTCCACAGCCACACACTACAGTTTAAATCAACTCTTTTTTCTTTTTTTCTATTGTCGGTCATGGGGCTTGAACTCTCAGCCTGGGCGCTGTCGCTCAGCTCTTCAGCTCAAGGCCAGCGCTCTACCACTTGAGCCACAGCGCCACTTCTGCTTTTTCTGGTGCGTTATTGGAGATCAGAGCCTCACGGACTCTCCTGCCTTGGGCTGGCCTCCAAACACGATTCTCAGATCTTAGCCTCCACAGTAGCTAGGCTGACAAGCGTGAGCCACGGGCACCTGGCTTCATTCATTCCTTTTTTTCTTTCTCCCTAGCCACAACTGGCCAAGATGGAGGAGAGCGGGGGGCGGGGGGAGTTCAAGCCTTGAAGCTTCCCTTCTCCTCCCCAGTGTTGCCTAGAGCAAGCCAAGGAGCTTCCCCGGGGAAGAGGCCACAGGGCCTCTGCATGTGACTTGAGCATCTGAAGATCTGAGCCATCAGATTCCTTGGTTACCAAGGCTTTGGGCTGGCTTGGAGCCAGGCAAATAACTTCCAGGAGGAGAGTTCTGGTTTCATGAGTGTGGCTCTCGCTGTGGCCAAGTGGAAAAGCAGGGAAGGAAAAAATGAGGCGAGAGGAGGAGGAGGAGGAGGAGGAGGAAGAGGGCGGGAGGCAGGGAGGGAGGGAGGCGCACGCGCCCAGGCTGATGAGTTCAACCGTTTTTCTGCTGTGATTCCCTAGGTGCCAATTCTAGGAACACAGTAGCCACCTTGAGGAGACCTAGATTGTAAGACACAGAGTGGAGCCAGGCGATCTCCCACCCTGTCCGCCAAAGACGGGCCCTGCAATCTGGAGGTGCACAGAGACTGAGCGGGTATCTGAGCTGTGAGTACCTTGTAAGGAAAAACTGAGGGTGGTGGGGGCAGGATTCTAAGAAGGAAGAGATTTAGCTGTCATTTGATTGGTTTCTTTGGATGGTTGGAATAATAATAATTATTATTAATATTACTTATTATTATTTATTATTATTATTCCCAGTCCTGGAGCTTGAACTCAGGGCCTTGGCTCTGTCCCTGACCCTCTCAGTGCTCAAAGTTAATGCTTTACCACTTGAGCCACAGCACCACTCACTTCTGGCTTTTTTTTTTTTTGAGTCATTTGTTTGGAGTTGAGAGTCTCACAGACTTGGCTTTGAACCACCATCCTCTAGATCTCAGCCTCCTGAGTAGCTAGGATGACAGGCGTGAGCCATCACCGGTGCCTAGTCACGGGTGGATTTTGATGATTAGTTATTGATTTATTTGGGGACTTCGTTACTCAAGGCCGCTTAGTTACTCAGGAGGCTGAGATCTGAGGACAGAGATTCAAAGCTGGCCCTGGGCAGACTCCTATCTCCAGTGAGCCAGCAAAAAGTTGTAAGTAGGGGGTACGGCTCAAGTGGTAGAGCACCAGCCTTGAGCCAAAAAAAAAAAAAAAAAAGATAAAAGAGAGTAGAAGGCCCTGAGTTCAAGCCCCAGTACTGGTGCATGTACGTGTGTGTGCGTGCACACACACACACACACACACATATTTTGCTTCCTGGCAGGTGGTCTGTCTTTTGAGCTTCTGCTGGTGAAATTCCTGTTGTTAAGTTGTTCTTCTTCAGTCTGGTCCTTCCTGGAAACAGAGAGAGAAAGTGAAAGAGAGAGAGGAGGAGGGGGGGAAGAGAGGGAGAGAGCACCAGCCTCAGAGAGAAAGAAATATGAAAACGAGGTGCTGGTCCCCAAATAGATCAATAACCAATCAGCAAAACCCATCTATCGCCAGGCTCTGGTGGTGGCTCACACCTGGCATCCTAGCTACTCAGGAGGCGGAGAGATGTGGAGGATCATGGTTCTGGGGCTTGAACTCAGGACCTGAGCTCTGTCCCTGAGCTTCGTTTGCTCAAGGGTGGTTCTCTATCACTTAAGCCACAGCGCCACTTCTGGCGTTTTCTGTATATGTAGTACTCAGGAATCGAACCCAGGGCTTTCTGCATGCTAGGCAAGCACTCTACCACTGAGCCACTTTCCTAGCTTGGGCTTTTTTTTAAAGTTCATTTCCTGCCCATTCAGGCGTCTGGAACTATAGTCCTGAGCTCTCAGGCTGCTGTGAGTAGTTGCTAGGATGTTGGATGTTGGTTGTGGGCCTTGGAAAATTGACACAGTGACCAGGCAGGTGCCTCTGGGCTGTCACGTGCACTGGGGTGAGCGTGATGGAGGGGTGTGGGGGGTGGCTCGCTGATGAATTGGTAGCAGGTTCAAGAGGTGAGCGAGGGAGTTCCACGTGGAGGGCGAATCTTCAATAGTGCTCTGGACTAACAGAGGCCTTACTGACCCTGACCTCCGCCTTTGATTTTATTTTTCTTTTCTGCACGTGTCAGACCCGATCGTTTGCTAAGGCAAAAGTCAGGGACGGGGAGAAGTTGGGTGACCATCAAGGCCTCAGGACTGGCAGCTCAGAGATCCACTGTGGTCCTTGTCGCTGAAGTCCTGTCACAGATGAGTCCCAGTGCTGATGGGACCTCCTTGCCCTCCCTCCAGTGGCTCTGGCTGCTCACACAATCCCACCTGCTGGGGTGGGGAGGCAGGGGGGAAGGGAGGGGAGTTGAGGCTTAAGGCCAGGAGACCCCAGGACCACAAAGAAAGAGGAGGCAGACAAGCAAAGAAAGGTATAAGACCAAGTTCTTGGGTTTGTTTTTGGGTTTGGGGCTTTGCCAATCCTGGGGCTTGGACTCAGGGCCCCAGCCACCCTTCCTGAGCTTTTGTGCATAAAGCTAGCACTCTACCACTTCTGGCTTTTTGCTGCTTCATTGGAGATAAGACTCTTACAGACTTTTTTGTGCCCTGGCTGGCTTTGAACCATGAGCCTCAGATCTCAGCCTCCTGAGTAGCTAGGAAGACAGGTGTGAGCCACCAGTGACATTTATTATTATTATTATTATTATTATTATTATTATTATTATTATTATTATTATTATTATTATTATTATTTTGTGCCAGTCCTTGGGCTTGAACTCAGAGCCTGACCACGCTAGCACTCTACCACTTGAGCCACAGCGCTGCTTCTGGCTTTTTCTGTGTATGTGGTCCTGAGGGCTCAAACCTGGGGCTTCATGCATGTGAGGTGAGCACTCTAACCACTGAGCCACCTTCCCAGACCACCTCTTCCTTTTGAATCAACCAATGAAATAGCCAAATTATTGACAAGGGTCTTAGGACACCTGACAGCAGCCTGAAGGAAGAGGGATTTACTGTCGAGCAATAAGACAAAATGGCTTAAGCCCTGTTCTGGACCAAGGTTAACTCCATTTAGTTTTCATGAGTCATCACAAACAAGAGAAATCTAGGCAAGAGCCCAAAAGAGAGTCCTGGATTGGTTTGACAAATAGTGAGAGTCCAAACAGGTGTTGTTGTTGGGTTTTTTTTTTTCTGGAAAGAGTTCCATAGAGCAGAGATCAATAGGGAGAAAGACCTTGAAACGTATTACAGCATAAACAAGCCAAGTCTAAATTGTTCCTAGCATGCCAGGTATGTGCCCTAGGTGAAGAAAAGCTTGGTCCTTACAGAGGTCCCCCAAGATACTTATATGTAAAGAATAACAGAAGTGAGGGCTGGGAAGGTGGCTCAGTGGTACAGTGCTTGCCTGGCATGCAGGAAGCCCTGGGTTCGATTCCTCAGCCCCACATACACAGAAAAAGCCAGAAGTGGCGCTGTGGCTCAAGTGGTAGAGCGCCAGGCTTGAGCAAAAAAGAGCTCAGGGACAGCTCTCAGGCCCTGAGTTCAAGCCCCATGACCGAGAAAAGAACAAAGAAAAAGAGTGAAGAGAGGGCTGGGAAGGTGGCTCAGTGGTAGAGGGCTTGCCTTGCAAGCATGAGGCCCTGGGTTCAAGTCCTCAGCACCACGTAAGCAAAAAGAAAAAAGCTGGAAGTGGCGCTGTGGCTCAAGTGGTAGAGCGCTAGCCTTGAGCTGAAGAGCTGAGGGATAGCGCCCAGGCTCAGAGTTCAGGCCCCACGACTGGAACCCCCCCCAAAAAAAAAGAGTGAAGAGAAAGGTCAAGGATAGTACCCAGGCTCTGAGTTCAAGCCCCCAAACACTCTCTCTCTCTCTCTCTCTCTCTCTCTCTCTCTCTCACACACACACACACACACACACACACACACACACACACACACACACACACATACACACAGTGCCAGAAGTAGTGGAGAAATAAGACCATGCCAATTATCACCACATTTTTATCCTTTTTTTTTTTTGCCATTCTTGGGGCTTGAACTCAGGACCTGGGCACTGTCCCTGAGCTTCTTTTACTCAAGGCTGGCACTTTGCCACTTGAGCCACAGCAGCCCACTTCTAGCTTTTTCTGTGGGTGTGGTACTGAGGACTTGAACCCAGGGCTTCATGCATGCTAGGCGAGCACTCTACCCCGAGCCACCTTCCCAGCCCTTCTTAACCATCTTTTTCTTCCCTTTTTCCCTCATGTCACTGCAGAATTCCCATACTGGGAAAGGGGGGAGGGCACCTGTATCTTCTCAAGATGGTCTCCACCACCTCCCCTCTGCCAGACACCCCCAACAACGTCACGTTTGTGAATCATTCCTTCTATGATTATGACTACCTGGAGGGCATCGAGTTCCTACTCTGCCACAAAGAAGATGTCCAGTCTTTTGCTAGAATCTTCCTCCCACTCGTCTACAGTGTGATCTTCGTGCTAGGCCTGATTGGCAACTTCCTTCTCCTGGTGGTCTTGCTTCGCTTTGTGCCTGGACCGCGGCGACGGAGGGCGGAAATCTACCTGCTCAACCTGGCCGTCTCTAACCTGTGCTTTGTGGTGACTCTGCCCTTTTGGGCCATTTCAGTGGCCTGGCATTGGATCTTTGGGAATTGGTTGTGCAAATTGGTGAGCGCCCTGTACACCACCAATTTTTACAGTGGCATCTTCTTTATTAGCTGCATGAGCCTGGACACGTATTTAGAAATTGTCCACCGTCAGCCCTGCTCCAGGCCGAGAACCCCAGGTCAGGGCCTGCTCTTCGCTGCTGCTGTGTGGGCTGTGGCTCTAGCACTTTCCATCCCCGATCTGATCTTCGTGCAGATCCACGAAGATCCCCCCCATGGGTGGAACTGCTATGCAGATTTTGGGGGCCACGCCACCCCCTGGAAACTTCTCCTGCGCTTCCTGCAGAACCTTCTGGGCTTCCTCCTTCCCTTCTCCGTCATGAGCTTTTTCTATGTCCGGATTGGGTGTGCTGTGATCCGGCTGAAGCCTGGGGGCTGTGGCCGGGCTGTCAGACTAACAGTGGGACTGGTGGTGGTTTTCTTCGTGCTGTGGTTCCCGTACAACCTGACCTTGTTCTTACGCTCCCTGCTGGATCTGCAGGTGTTCGGCAGCTGCGCTGTCAGCACGCATCTGGATTATGCCTTGCAAGTGACCGAGAGCTTGGCCTTCTGCCATTGCTGTGGGACCCCGTTTCTCTATGCTTTCTGCAGTCCCCGTTTCCGCCAATACTTGAAGGCTCTCCTGGCTACAGTCCTCAGAGAATCCCCGACCTCGGGGGACTCGGTCCACACCTCCTCATCCACCTGTGCTGTCAGTAGCAGACACACAGCCCTGGAAGACATGATCACCTTGGATGACCTTGAGAAGAGCCAGGCGGGAAATCTCCCTTAACAAGGTAGAAGGGAGAGACTTGGTGGAGTTCATGAAGCTTGATTGGCGGTGGGGGTGGGGGTGGGGTGGGACAATGGGTTGGAGATTTGTACCTGACATCTGCACGAGGTGGGCCTCGAACTCCAAGCGCTGTCCTTGAGGGCTGAGTGACTATCAGCCAGTATTGGTATTTTCTCACCCTTGCTATTTTTGCTACTTCCAGGATTCGGTGTTCTCCCTCAAGTTGCTGCAGTAGTTTGCATCTGTTATACACTGTACTTCTATTTTTTTCTCCCATTTCTGGGGCCTGAACTCAGTGCTTGGGCGCTATCCCTGAGCTTCTTTTTGCTCAAGGCTAGCGCTCTACCACTTGAACCACAGCGCCACTTCTGGCTTTTTTCTGTGTATGTGGTGCTGAGGAATCGAACCTGGGGCTTTATGCGTGCTAGGCAAGCACTCTACCACTAAGCCACCTTCCCAGTCCTGGTTTCTTTATTCTCCTCCTCCTCCTCCTCCTCCTCCTCCTCCTCCTCCTCCTCCTCCTCCTCCTCCTCCTCCTCCTTCTCCTCCTCTTCCTTTTCCTCCTCCTCCTCCTCCTCTTCCTTTTCCTCCTCCTCCTCCTCCTCTTCCTTTTCCTCCTCCTCCTCCTCCTTTTCCTCCTCCTCCTCCTCCTCCTCCTCCTCCTCCTCCTCCTCCTCCTCCTCCTCCTCCTCCTTTTCCTCTTCCTCCTCCTTCTTTTTTTTTTGGAAATTAAAAATAATACATGCTCCCCGGTGCACTGTCACCCTAGCTACTCAGAAGGCTGAGATGTGAGGATCATGGTTCGAAGTCAGCCCCAGGAGGGAAATCTGTACGACTCTTTATCTCCAGTGGAGCAGCAAAAAGCTGCAAGTGGCAGTGTGGCTTAAGTGGTAGAGCACCAGCCTTGAGCAAAAGAAACTCAGGGGTGATGCCCAGGCTACCATTTTGATTTTGACTCCCATTACTTCTAGGGGGTGGAGGAAATGTTTTTCTCCCCCCCCCCTTCCTACTTTATCCTGTTCCCCTGAAATAAATCCATGCTCTAATGTCCACCTGGTAAGACTTTTTTTAAGTTTTTTTTTTGGTGAGACTTTGTGAACTTCTTTGCATTGGGGGAATCTCAAGTGCCTGTGTGTTTTGTGTGGAAAATGGAAAGCTAAGGAAGCTCCATCCTGGTCCCTCCCTCCCTCTCTTCTTCCCTTCCTTCCTTCCTTCCTTCCTTCCTTCCTTCCTTCCCCATTTCTTTCTTTGCCCTCTATTCCTTCTCCTTCTGACCCTCTCTCTCCTTTCCTTCCTTCTGTCTTCCCTCATTTTTTTGGCCAGTCTTGGGGCTTGAACTCAGGGCCTGGGCGCTGTCCCTGAGCTCTTTTTGCTCCAGGCTAGCGCTCTACCACTTGAGCCACATTCTCAGCCTCCATTTCTTTTTCCTAGATTCTTCCTTCTTCTGTCCCTCTCTCCCTCTTTTCTTCTTTCCACCCTTCCTTCCTTTTTCCCCTGCCCTTTCTTCTTCTCCTTCTTTTCCCCTTCCTTTTTTCTTCTTCCTCTCCCTTCCATTCTTCCTTCTCTCCCTCCCTCCTTCTTTCCTTCCTTCCTCTCTCCCTCTCTTCTCCCATTCCTCCCTTCTTCTTCCTCTCCTTTCTATTCTTCCTTCTCTCCCTCCCTTCCTCCATCCCTCCTTCCATCCTTCCTCCTTTCCTCCTTTTCCCCCTACCCTTTCTTCTCCCTCCCTTTCCCTTCCTCCCTCCTTTCTTCATTTCCCTTCCATTCTTCCTTCCCTCCCTCCCTGCCTCCTTCCTTCCTTCCTCATTCCCTTCCTCTCTCTCTCTCCTTTCTCACTTTCTCTTTCCTTTCCCTCCTCTCCCTCTTTCCCTCTCTCCCCTCGCCTCTGTGCCCTCTCACTGAACGCTTCCCAAGTGGACAGATGCTCTGTGTCACCAAGTGCCCTGTGTCCTGTTAGCTCTCTCCTCTGCTCCCTGACCCCCCCCCCCCCCCCGCCCAGGGCCTGCTCATAGCACACATAGCACGAGTGTAGTGAACCCAGATGTCCCCTTGCTGTCATCTGAGTTGACTTTGGAGCTTTTCCAACACTGTGTCTTCTCTTAGATCCATCCCTGCCCTCCTCCCCACCACCTCTCATCAGGTACCTCCATCCCTCCCCCCCCCCAAAGCTCCGATCGCTCACAGAGCCTATGAGTTTGGAGACATGGAAGGTGACGTTTGATGGTAGAGCTCCTGAAATCTTGCCCACGAGGGACTTTTGCTCTGTTTACCTGACAGCTAGCAGTGATGAAACACAGACCCTGAACTCCCAGAGTCTCTGACTTTGTACCTGTGGTGCCACACATGGTAGGCAGATAAGGGACACCAGATGGTTTGCCAATAGCGTGTGTGTGTGTGTGTGTGTGTGTGTGTGTGTGTGTGTGTGTGTGTGTGTGTGTGTGTACACGTGCATGCGCGTATGCTGGTGCTAGGGCCCTGAGTTCCAGCCCTATGACCAACAAAGGACAAAAAAGAAAGACATCAAATGAAGGAGCGGAGACTGGTGGACATGGTTCTATCGTCTTTTTAATCTGGTGGGCTTTGGCTTGGGACAGGGGACAGAAAGAAGGCATCAAGTTGTTCAGAGCCAGGAGAGGCTGCACATGCTCAGTGACAGGGGTAGAAATGTCTAAGGAGACACAGAAGGGGCTTCTGGGATGGGAAGGTGGGGGGAGATCCAGGAAGGCTTCCTGGAGTAACTGGCCAGCAGTAGCAGGAGCAATCGCTGGGCTGGGAAGGTGGCTCAAGGGTAGAGTGCTCACCTAGCATACATGAGGCCCTGGGTTCAAGTCCTCAGTGCCTCATCCACAGAAAAAGCTAGAAGTGGCTCTGTGGCTCAAGTGGTAGAGTGCTAGCAAGTCCCTGAGTTCAAATCCCACTAGTGGTACCAAAACAAACAATGCTACAAAGGGGAGGGGTGCCACAGAACCAGAAGGAGGGGTGATCAGTTGAACATCTGGAGAGAAGACCAGGAAGCCCACTGTCTGTGGCCAGGACTTACGGCTGGCTTGGCCGAGATCACTGCAGAGGCTTGAGGCGATAGCGAAAAGGCACGTCGTACGTGGGTTGGGATGTCCCAAACCCCCAGCGCTCGGGGTCCAGCGGGGGCACGGCGATGTTGGCATCGATCAGCTCAAAGTCAAAGTAGGTCACCATGAGCAAGATGAAGAGTTT
>NW_027204924.1:0-19158 GCF_024711535.1 Dipodomys merriami
ACAAGAATGAAAAGAAAGGCTTGAGATGGCTCTGAAATTTGAAGTGGTAACCTAGGATTACTCGTAAATAAGGAGAGGAGACTTCCCTATTATTTCATTAGCTACCTAATTCATGTTGAGAAAGCCAGCCATACTAACACTCTAATAATCCAGGGCTGTGGTCTGGGCTTCGAGAGGTTATGAATCCTTTACCATTCCCATTAAGAGCACATTACTAGCACTGATTTTTTTCATGCTTTATTTCTGCTATTTAATTCATGATCATCTCAATATAGAGACCAAATAACTTTTCAGACATCAGAAAGTAGTAAGCGAGGTTGAAAAAGCCATATGGACAGTTTGCCTGTAGTATTTACTTGCCTTCAGTCTTTCTCAGACCACAGAGTTTCTTTCCAGTCCCATTCAACTGTGACTTGATAGGATTATAGGCCACTGGGGCCCAGCCTGAAATCTTAGCTACTCAGGAGGCTGAGATCTGAGGATTGCAGTTCAAAGCCAGCCTGCAGGAAAGTTTGTGAGACTCTTAGCTCCAACTAACCAGCAAAAAGCAAGTAAAGTTGTGGCTCAAGTGGTAGAATGTTATCTTTGAGCACAAAAGCTAAGGGACATTATGGAGGTCTTGAGTTCAAGCACCAGCAGGTGCACAAAACAAACACAACAACAATAGCAAAAAGTGATTTGATAAAATCATGTACTCAGCCTATGGTTATTCGGGATAGTGACTCTAAGGGTTCCGCTACAAAGTCTGCAGAGCCTGTCTAATGCCCAATTGCATCTCAGGGCAAGACTAGATTCAGCACTGATCCCTAGAGCTTTGAACCTTTAAGCCACCCAGAATCCTGGTACATTCATGGTGCCTCCCACTGTATTACCCAGGCCCACAATGGGGTACTCTCAGAAGGTGCCTGGTGAATGAGAGGGGGCTCCCTAGTTGAGGAGGTTTACACACTCCATACCACTTATGACAACACTGCTTAAAATTCTGATTTTGAACTCCCACTAAGCTTTATTCATTTACTCAACCTCAGGTTGCCAGGTTAAATACAGAACACCCAGTTATAGCTCCATTTCATAAAATGAATACTTTTAAGCGTAAGTAGGTTCCAAATATTGCCTGGGTAATGCTGAAGAAATTACATGTTTTTACTGAGAATCAAATTTAACTGGGTGTTCCATATATACTAAATTGGACAAGTGTAACACCATCTTGTACAAATAATCACCAGCAACAGTACCCACTCAGGACTGAAGACAGCAAGTACTTAAGGTGTTTTATGGGATTTTTTGACACTTGTGATAAACTGGTGAGACAAGTATTATCCCGGAGATAAAACTGGAGTAAAATAAACATAGCATTGCAACATTAAATATCTTAAATCTCCCTGTGAAAGCTTGGCTGGCTCTGATCTTTGCAGAGAAGGGAAGGGCTATAGTTTTCCCCAGCAAGAGTCCTGAGCTCTTTGAATACAGGACACGTGTTTGAACCAGGTCCTTAACAATCTTTGGCATGGAGGACTATTGTAGATTTCTTTTGGGGGGGGGCTGGAAAATATTCACAGCAGGTGTTACCGATTGCCTCCATAGAATACTGAATTGTATGCAATTAAATTTGGAGTGAGCCTTCCAACATAAATGAGCGGCTTATAACTCTTGAATCATGGGATGGACAGAATGTTCAAGTCTGCCAACATGGTGGAATCTTGGGAGGTGAATGTGTTGTGTGGGCTCTGGCATCGTGAGAGGACTAGGACCATATTGGAAGTGGATTTGCTATACAACAGTGATTCTCACCCATGAGCTCCCTCGTGAGTGTCATTCCACCATGTAATGACATCACAAGAAGGCCCTACCAGATGCCAACAACTAAATTATGAACTCCCTTGTCTCTTGAATGATGAGAAATTTCTTTGTATTGTAAGTCCCTCAATCTCAGTGATTTCCTTCCAGAAGCACGCTATGGACAGAGGCAGTGGCCATTTGATTTGACTTGCTATTGATTTTTTTTTATGTAGGTCATACAAATGAGTATCAACAGCAGCCATAATGATTTCTGTTCTAATGCAACGTCATTTATTATGTATGCATAGCAGATCTAGGAAACTCGGAGATACATGAGTCAAAGACAGGAAAAGATGAAATTTAAATGCAACACAAGCAGTGTGTGGAGGTGCCCAGAGAAGACAGGCCTATCTGTTTTAAGATTAGACGATTCTGAGGAAGTTGTTGCAGAGAAGGACATCTCAGTGATGACCGAATGAAACCAGGAAGAACAAGGCTGTGTTCTTCAGGAAGGCCTTGGGACGGCCATGAGTGATGCCAAGACCGACAGAGAACAGGTTAGGTGTGTGGACCGGCTACTCATTCAGCACCCTCCTGGGGCAAAGAAAATGAAGCCACAAAGGACGAACAAATGCAGCCGCTGACTAGACGCTGTGGAAAATGAACCATACAACTTGTGGGTGGGGATGGGAGGGAAAAACTGGGGCAAGAGCAAAGGAAGGGTGACACTGTCCCAAAAGAAATGTACTCATTCCCTGATCTGTGAAACAGTAACCCTTCTGTCTATCACCTTTATCTTAAGAATAAAGAATATATAATAATATAAAAAAATGAAGCCACAGGAACAGTCTGGAGGAGAAAATCTGGCTCTTCACAATGTCCAGACGAGTGTGTGGAAATAAGTTTTCCTCTTTCCTTCAGGACTCTTCTCACGTGGACACTACTCTACTTGATTCGGAAGATGCCTTGGCACCTGCTGGGCTTGGTGTGGGTTAGGTGTCACAGAGAGACCACAGAGGGTGCTGACGCTATGTGTCCCAACGCCCTACCAAACGCCATGGAATCTGCACTCCTCAGCTGTGAGCTTCTGCAAGTACTCACATTGTTACAAGCCAATATATCTTCTCTGAGAGCATCTTAATGGCAAATGGTCAGTATCAGATGAGTCCTTACGATGTGTTTCTTCACTATTATTAGTTGTACAGAAGTGTTTACTATATTCATACATGCATGTTGACTCTTTTCAACTCCATCACCCTCTGTTGTCTTACTTCCTCCTTATTACTCCCACATCCGAGGCCCTTCTGTTTAGATGATGATGATGATGATGATGATGATGATGATGATGATGATGATGATGATTGTCGGTCGTGGGGCTTGAACTCTGGGCCTGGGTGCTGTCTTTCAGCTCTTCAGCTCAAGGCAAGTGCTCTACCACTTGAGTCACAATGCCACTTCCGGTTTTCTGGTGGTTAATTGGAGATAAGAGTCTCACGGACTTTACTGCCCGGGCTGGCTTTGAACCACGATCCTCAGATCTCAGTCTCCTGAGTAGCTAGGATTACAGGCGCCTGGCTATTATTATTTTTAATGGGAACCTTTTCTAGTATTTTCAACTATGTGATCACCATAGATAGGTACATTCAATAAAGACTCTGGGAAGTTGGTACTGATGTTGGTCAGACAACCCCCAAAAGATCACAGCAACATTGGCTTTGGAACATTGTTTTTTGTCTTGCTCTCTGGAGAAGTTGTATTTTAGGCCTGACACCCATTCACTAGAGAAGGAATCTGAACAATGTCTTCAAGATTCTGGCCCATCTCTCACAATTTTGTGTTCACCAATCTGTGCCATAAGGAAGCCTAGATGATAGACTTCAGAAATCAAGCACCGAGCACTGGCTGGGAAATTTACAGAATCCAAGTTTGCACTTGTTTTTGTTCTTACTTAGGCAAGTTGTCAAATGGCTGCGTTTCTCCTTTGCTACATCTCTAAAAGGGGATGATTATAATACATGCTTGCTCTCAAGCATTCTCATTCTACAACCAAGGCTGTTAGCTGGAATTACTTTTACCTATTTGCATTTCAAATCTTTAATAGTTTAGAAAAATGCCTGAGACCTTGGAAAGTATCCAGAAAACAGATGATAATATCTCCCATGAACATGAATAGATGCAAATTTAGAAATTAAGAAACCATGTACGATAAAACTTCACAGCTTTGTATTCTGCAGTAGGAAGAGAGAGAGAGAGAGAGAGAGAGAGAGAGAGAGAGAGAGAGAGAGAGAGAGAGAGAGAGAGAGAGAGAGAGAGAGAGAGAGAGAGAGAGAGAGAGAGAGAGAGAGAGAGAGAGAGTGTTGGTACTGGGCTTGAACCCAGAGCCACTCAGGGCCTGGCTTTTTTCACTCAAGGCTGGCTCTCTGCCCCTTGAGCCACACATACACTTTCAGCTTCTTGTTGGTTAATTGGGGTTAAGAGTTTCATGGACTTTTTGGCCTGAGTAGCATGATCCTCAAATCTCAGACTCCTGAGTAGCTAGGGTTACAGAGATGAATCTCCATTGCCTGGTAATAATTTGTATTAATGATATAAATATGACAAGTTGGCTTTCTTCAGATGTTAAGACAGTGACAACCTCAATAGTCCTAAATAACTGCAAAGTGTACTCAGAATAATGATTTTCATGACATATTAAGTGTTTTACAATAAATGATGTAGTATCTTACTGGACAGAGACCTTGCATTTTGTATAAAGTCTTTTTTAACCAAATTAAGATTTTACTGGACTGAATTCAGATAATATTAACATTAATGGACAAATTCCAAACTTTCTTTAGTTTCTGGTAATTATGTAGGGAAAAGAGTGACAACCAACGGTCTATTAATATACTTACTTCAGTCAGAAGCCGCACGAGCAAGCATAACAAGAAAACATAAGAAAATAAACATTGAAAATTAGACTTTTAAGGCATCCCGTCATGGCTTATGGGTTTTATTAAATAAATGCCAAAATAATTAAATTACTGCAAAATTTTAACTAAATGTTTATTATTTATTTTGGCTTAAAATAAAACACCCAGATAGTTTATAATATCTCATGTTCCAAAATTAATATATTTGATTTACTAAAATAAAAACATATCACAATGAATTAGGTTCACATCCAGGCCTGGAAACTCTTTTAAACTTCTCAGAACTTGGAATTCTGAATTTTTTTTGAGGGGGGGGCTGGCAATTTTTAGAGTGTCTTCAAGCTATGCAAGTTTATGATTCAGGAAATGGTTTTCAGAAACTACCGACAGGGCCCTGAAAGTATTCCATTATGTCAATTCCAAGGATGTAATGTAAAAAAAATGTGCTGTGTTTTCCAATATGAGCCAGTGGGCAAGGCTAGAGTTTCTCCACCATGCTGGTTGAGAAGAGGGCTTACAATGTTTATCTGCCAAACAGAAGAAAACTACTGTTGTTTAAAACCCACGGAAGGGATGATCTTTCTTAGCATTCCAATTGCTTTCATTCCAACCATAGAAAACCTTTTAACCTTTGTCTAAAAAAAAATAAAAAATAAATAAATAGTTTTCCATCTGGAATTCTCAGGGGTTGGGGTGCGGTGGGTGAGGGAGAAAGCATGTTAGGAATGCTACAGTACAGCAGAGGGCGCCACAGCCACAAGCAAAGCAAGCAAAGGAAAGCTGACATCCCGGTCCAGTCAGACCAGTCAGCCACTGGGAGCACGGGGAGAGGAGGCACCCAGGTCAGGTGGGAATGACCAAACACACTGGGCTTAACTCCTGCACCCATCTCCAGACCTTGTCCTTGAGCATTACCTGGGGCACTGCATGCACTAGAGGACAGTATTTACAAAAGAGGAGAGAGTGTGGTATCAGGGAGAGGTGGCTGCTGGTCTGGGGCAGGTTGGTACAGGAGGAAGATAGGAGGAATCACTGAAAATAAAAGGCAAGCCTAGCTTGGAGACTAGACTCCTGGGGGTGACATCTCTGTGCACTTGAGATGGCCTCCTGTGATCTGAGGACTAAGTTTTTCTGTTATACATCCAGAAGGAGGGCAAGGAAACTCACAGAGGGGCAAGGGGTTGCTGTAAGTGTGGGAATAGGCCATACATACCGTCAGTCTGATGATCTGCAGAATCTCTAAGCAACGACTGACTACCTGAACTTCCACCACTGATCTCAGATTTCCGAATGTGGCATGACACCAGCGATGTTGGCTAAAAGTTTATAATTTCTAATACATCGATGGCTCTCGTCATTATATCAAATTGCAGTCGTGAGTCTGATTTCCTTCCAGGAAATAAGTACGAGATTACACAGGCCTTTGAAACACAAGTCCGTTATTTTCAAATGACAGGCTCAGAGGTCTGTTATTGAAAGAAGCTAATGATCATAATTGTTGAGTATAAGAATGATTAAAGTATTTGTTAATGGTTATTCCCTGTTGACACACATTGAACTTTGTGGAGTGTCTAGTTGCTATATACATGCGAGTGCTCCTCCAAAGAGAAACACAGACACCCACGCGGACATGCAAATTGTGTACAGAAAAGGAGAAAACAACTTCTGTAGAAACATGCACTCTTGTGAAAGAAAGATCTATGCAGTTGTTGCATGAAGCAATACAAAGTCCTCTGGGACTCGAACCCTGGGCACAAGTCCAGACTGCCGATTCCTAGTTATGTGACTCACAATCACGCACCCCATCTCACTGGTTCTCAAATGGTACCTGAAGTAGCATGTTACCATCGGCCTTACCAGTGCACTGGCTAGAAATGATCTCCCCATTTTCCCTCCTGAATCAGAAACTGCTGGTGGGACTCAGGGCTAATTTTAACCATCAAGGTGACTTCTGATGCACACTGACATCTGGGAAGCCCGCTCTGTCTCCGTGCCTGACTCTTCATCTACTAAATGGGGACAAGTGGAATCACCATGAGAAATATATGAGTTACTCCATCTATAACAACGAGGTCAGGATAAGGATTTTCTTGTGTGTGTGCTGGTCCTGGGGCTTGACCTCGAGGCCTGGGTGTTATCTCTGACCTTTTTTTTTTTTTTTTTGAGGCTAATGTTCTACCACTTGTGCCACATCTCTACTTCCAAGTCTTTTGGTAGTTTTGAGGAGATAAGAGTATCATGGATTTTCCTGTCCTGGCTGGTTTTGAACTGCATTTTTCAGATCTCACTTTCCTGAGTGGCTAGGACTACAGGCATGAACCACTGGTGCCCAGCAAGAACATGATAAGCTGTGTGTAAGTGTGGTCTAAATGTACTGTATACATTTTCACAACAAAGGAGAAAAAGAGTAACATCCACTGGAATATTTGTGTTATTTAGTAATACAAAAAAAAGTAGAAAAAATGTTATTTTTGCTAACTCTGATCATTCCTATAATGGAAACCACTGGAATATGGGATGGAGAGCTATCTGGGCTTCTAAAATCAGGGTTACAGGAACTCTTGGAACGGGGAAGGCCTGCCACACTGCCTTAGCAAATAGTCCTTCGAACCTCATTGCCCTGGCTGCTGAATTCCACCCTTCTTTCTGAGAGATGTTGTTTGGTCAAAGGCAGGTCTATCCCAAACCTCCTTGTGTGTGTGTGTGTGTGTGGGGAGGGGTTACAGTGAGAAAAAGACACCAAAGGAGCATTATTTGAATGATTCACCTTTCCTTTGTTTCCACCCCTAAGAAGGAATTTAGCTTGGGTTCTGTGGTACTTCATGACTGAGAAATCAGGAACTCAGGCCCTGTAAGGCGAGTGGAAGACAAGGATTTTCCCAGGTACTTCAACTCACCCCCTAACTGCTTGGAGAAGCCAGCCCCACCCTGTCCACTCCACTGGGAGGCCACAGGGCATGGTGGTTGTGACTAAGGGACATGGAATTTCTTTAAGTCATGGATACTCAAAGTCTGGAGTTCTAAGTTGCTATATATAAACCAGGATGACGACAATGATGACAACGATGATGATGACGATGATGTTGATGATGATGATGTACTTTTCTTATAAAGCTGTAAGGCTCAGAAAAGAGAAAGAGAAAAGTGTCCACAGCCAGTAGTTGCATAATGGCCATTCACTATTGTTGAGTTATTAGTGTCAGAGCTAAGTAAAATGATGTTGTGAGAGGTTAAGTCACCCAACCTCTCACAGCCAGTGAGAATTCCAGCCTAGAACAGCTACACTACAAAAACAGCTCTCTTGGGGCTGGGAAGATGGCTCAGTGGTAGAGCACTTGCCTTGCATGCATGAGGCCCTGGGTTTGATTCCTTAGCACCACATAAGCAAAAAGAAAAAAACTGGAAGTGGCGCTGTGACTCAAGTGGTAGAGCTCTATCCTTGAGCTGAAGAGCTGAGGGACAGTGCCCAGGCCCAGAGTTCAGGCCCTATGACCGGACCCAAAAACAGCTCTCTTCGCTCTTAAGAGCCCTCATATTAAATCAACTTGATATTGGTCTTTCAGGAATGAACAGAGACATGTTTCACACATAATTATGAAATTAAAAAAGAACTCGTCATAATAGAAAGATTGATGGTAATAATCCAAAAACTATTTTAGAGAAAGCTCTTTCTCAGTTGATAAGTAAAATTATGATTCTAATTAATGGAATGGCAATGATTTCTTACCTTTGGAAATTAATTCACCAGGAAGCTTTCCAATCAAGAAAACAGTTGTCAAGGATCTACCAGGTGTCAAGACTCAGTGACCAAGATGGGTCAAAGATACCAACAGGTATCTTTGTCATTGGGGAGATGGTACTCCAGTAAGAAATCAGTTTACTTTGCCATAGCACTTACAACCCCAAGGTTGCCAAGAGGGCAAAAGTGGGGGGAGGAAGGAAGCACCAGCATTTTCTAGAACTATTTTCTAGAGCCTTTTGCAGTCAGGGTTGACATCATGATAGAGGAAAGAGCTGGCTTTTCCCTAGACCCCATTGTCTTGGGATACACTTCTCTTCATTGCAAGAGGAGAGACACTGTAAGGAGAGATGACGTGTGTGTGTGTGTGTGTGTGTGTGTGTGTGTGTGTGTGTGTGTGTGTGTGTGTGTGTGTGTACCCTCTTTCCTAATGATCATTCCCAGTGGGGATAATAATCCAGAAGTATTACTCACAGTCAATATACTCAAAGTATAAAATGGAAGGGGAGAAAAGAAGTGCATAGAAAACAGGAGATAGGGACATTGTAGATGGTGCTGGAAGTGTTGACATAGGAGGTTGTGACGGACCTTCACAAGCATCAGGTGACGGCTGGGAATGATTCCCCTCTGCTGGAGGAGCAATGTCCAGGAGCTATCCCTCCTACTGGGCTTGCGCGGAGGGAAGGCGGGAGGTCAGCACTTGGAATGTGGAAGGTAACTGAAGCAACAGAGAGAAGGATGAGGGAGGAAGGGGAGTGTGAGTTAAGGACAAGAGAGGCTTCGGTGTCCTTCATGAAGTGAGGGTAGAGGGGAGGACCAGCCAAAGCAAGGTTAGGGCAGGAAGAAATAATGTCAGAGAGGAGCTTGACGAAGAGGAGCTTCTTTAGATAAAACAATGTGCTTCTCCATGACAGCATCCAACAGGACGTGAGGCTGAGTGCAGCAGGTGGGGAACCACAGCAGTGACTAGCAAGTGTAACCACACAGACTCACGACTGGAGCAAGAACCAGACAGGGCTAGACTGTGGCCATGGCTCACACCTGTAATTCTGTCTACGTGGGAAGTAAAGATGGGTAGGATCGGGGTTTGAGGTTAATCCACGTCAGGTCTGTGAGATTCAATCTCTATCTATACGAGCTGGATCTAGTGGCACATGCCTGTTATCTCAGCTACATAGGAAGATCATGGTCCAGGCTGGCTCAGGACCCCTTATTATAAAAAAAATAACCAAAGCAAAAAGGGCTGAGGTTGTGGCTCAAGTGGTAGAGTGACTGCCTAGGAAGGCCACTGTCCTAAAAAGAGGTCTGATTAGCCAACTGTCTTTCTCACGCTGTAAAATCAGCATAAATGCTCTTCTAATGTTGAGGTGAGGGCCTGCCGGATGCAGGCACGGAGTTCATTCTATAAACAAAGAAAGACTGCGTTCTTGCTTTTTGCAAGGAACACCAAACAATCCTAATGTTTATTTCCCCCTGGTTCTTGATAACAGAGCGGATCTATTTTCATTCTGAACTCAATGTGGGGTCCAGCTATGTCCTCAGCATTGTTTGGAAAAGGAGAAGTGGCCAGAAGAGCTTGGCTGTGAGATTGCACATTCTATCATTCAAGATTAACCACCACCAGCCCACCCGGGCAGGGTGTGACTCTGTGCCATCGTCTCTCTGCAGAAGTAGTTGCTGTCTGTAGGCTTTCGTTCAGCAGAAGAATTCTACGGGGACTCAACCTGGGAGGTGGCTGCCGCTGAAACTTCTTTGGTCTGGTTCAGTCTCATAGTCCAATTTGCAAACTGGTTGACTTCAAACAAATGCAGTGCTATTGTGGTTTGCATTATGTCCGTTTTCAGAAGGGATGTGATATTTAAAAAATCATCTTTTATTAGGAACATCTTCCCCTCCATTGGTCTGTGGTTTATAAAATATTAAAAGTAAATTTTTTTTAAAAAGGTATTATTTTACTTGGTCTCCAGCTTTTTAAATAGGTTGAGATCACTCTTGGAATGAGTACATACATGCTTAGTCGGAATCATAATGATAACGTAATAGGTGTTTGTTAAATTGCAGTTAGATTTCCAAACATCCAGATGTTTGGCCTTTGCTGACAGTATCCAGATGAACAATTACTTTTTTTTTTCAGTTTTCATACAGCTACAGGATTTTATGGAGCCATAACTCTTCAAGTCTCAAGGAGTATAATTAGCAATCAAAATAATCCTATCATGTAGGACCTCACTGAGCAAACGAAGGTTTAAGGGCCCCAGCCAGACCTGGGCACCTTACTATTCTCTTTGGCTGTGTTCATGCTACAAAGGACAGTTTGGCCGCTAAAAGGGTGATGCCGTGGCCCTCAGCGCAGAAGATAATGAGTGCCTTGGGCCTCTGCAGAAAGAGTGTTCTGATTTGTAAGTAGGTCATCTCCCATGCTTAGCTAATTGGCTTCCCCGAGATTGTTTCTTGGAAGGTAGAATAAATCAGTTATTTTATAATGGATATCAATGATAAACAGTTTGAGAAGCTAGACTATTGTTCAGAGGAGGGCTTAATGGAGTGTCCCACTTGGCAGGCAATGGGGTTAACTGCTTTTTATCTTGGAAATCATTATGTATTTGGCAGATAAATTTGCCAACTTCAGACACACAGGTAAATTAATAACCAAAATGTTTTCAATGTTGTATTTTATAACGTATACACATTTATAATTACAAGGAATGATGGAACACTCAGATTCATTCCAACATAAAATCTCATCGAATTTCATTATGAAACAATTATTACTAATATACTTATTGAATGACCTATGATAAGTTAGCATTTAGAGTAGAAGCCAAAGCATAAGGAAAATATGTGGATGATGAAATTGTCATACACACATATACATATATAGTATATGACTACTATCCATCAATGGGAAGAATGAAATTATGTTGTTTGCTAGAAAATTGATGGAACTATAAATCATCATGTGAAGTGAGACAAGCCAAGCTTAGCTAAACAAATGTCATGTTAGCAATGAGTGATAGATTGAATATGATCAAAGAACACTTTGTGTATGTGACTCATTGTAATAAAATCCTCTGAAAAAGTGTTTTAAAAAAGAGGGCAGAGGAGAAACAGGGGCTAAGAAAGACCTATAAAAGGTGGTGCAAAGTCCTTATCTTGGGGTTCATTTCGCCTAACATCAACTTATCTGACCATTTCTGCTTGTCTCAGACATATACTAGTTATTGCAAATAAAGGAAACCATGGGACCTATGTTTCTTTGGGCCTGGCTTACTTCACTTAACATATTTTTTCCAAATCTTTCCATTTCTTAACTCCCCCCACAGCATAACCCCTGTTTTCATTGTATTTGATGTTGGTATAATTTGTGGAGGGGAAAGGAAAAAAAATTGTTTAAATAGGGATACAGGTGGACCCATTGCAACAACGAGATATACAAGACATTTATGTTGAAAAACGAACTTTACAACTTTGAAGGGGGGCGAGGGCGGGGGGGGGGGGTGGAGGAAGCTGGGAAGGGATGGGAAGGGGAAACAAAGGAGGAAGCAACAATGTTTGATAAGAAATGTACTCATTACCTTGCCCATATAACTGTAACCCCTCTGTACAGTATTTTTCACAATAAAAAATGCAAAAAAATTTTAAAAATTTAAAAAAAGATGGTACAAAGTATATTATACTCATGTGTGTAAATATCACAGTGAAACACCTTTGCAAAATCTATGTGAATTAAAAATATTTTAGAAATAATTGCTTTCCAATTCTTTGATTTCACTTAAAAATGTTAAAGTTTTGATAAATTTTCTTCTCCACACTATCATTTAATGATTTTGTGTGTGTATGTGTGTATGTGTGTGTGTGTGTGCGCGCGCACACTCACGTATGTGCTAGAGTGCACATGAGCATGCCCATATGGGTCCTGGGGCTTGAACTCAGGGCCTGAGTTCTGGGCCTGAGCTAATTTTCCACAAAACTAGTGTTCTACCACTTGAGCCACTTTTCCACTCCCAACTTTTTGCTGGTTAACTAGAGATAAAATTCTCACTAACTGTCCAGCCTAGTCTGGCTATGATTTATTTATTTTTTTAAAAAAAAGATTAACTGAGCCCCCTTGATGCAAATTTACATTATTATCTGGCCAAAAAATTTAAGTGGCTTTCCCTAGCCAGAGAAGGGCTAACATTAGTTCCCTTCACTTGCAATTTCTAGCTGTGACAATATATATATATATATATATATATATATATATATATAAAATTTTTTTGGGGGGTCCGGTAGTGGGGCCTGAACTCTGGGCCTGGGCGCTGTCCCTCAGCTCTTCAGCTCAAGGCTAGCGCTCTACCACTTGAGCCACAGCGCCACTTCCGGCTTTTTTCTTTTTACTTATGTGGTGCTGAGGAATCGAACCCAGGGCCTCCAGCATGCAAGGCAAGCGCTCTACCACTGAGCCATCTTCCCAGGCCCGTGACAATATTTTTTTTATAATAATTCTATCACTAAAAATATATGGTTTTAAAAATAGGAAGTGATTGGTGCTAGTGGCTGACACCCAGAACCATACCCTGGCTACTCAGGAGGCTGAGAGCTGAGGATTGTGCTTGTATCTCAGCCCAGGCAGGAAAGCCCATGAGACATAATCTTCAATGAACCATCACAAGCTGGAAATGGAGCTGTGGATCAAGTGGTAGAGTGCTGGCGTTGAGCAAATAAAGCTTAGGGACTGTGTTTAGGCCCTATTTCAAACCCCAGGACTGGCATAGATTAGAAATGAAAAATTCTCTCAGTTTTTGCCAAAGTAAGTGACTGACCAAAGTGTGCATCAGAACCGAGACCCATCGGAGGGCAAGGGCTCTAAATCCAGCAAATTTACCACAACTTTGTGTTCAACCACGTAGTTTCCACAAAGTAAAGAGAGAAAGCAACCTGGACAGAAGTTAGGATATCTTTGTTCCCTGAAATATTGTTTTTCTCTCACAATGGCTTCATCTGATTTGGAATCACATTTTTGCTTTATGAATAAACCCTTCACATGACTGTCCTGTTTAAACACTTCTACAGATTATTAACGAGTGCCATTAGAGTTAAAAAAAAAAAGAATATTTTAATGCAAGAAGTTTAAATCAGTTTCACATCTAAGGCATGCCAAATAGTTGTACCTCAAAAGAATGAACATGTAAACACACACACATATACACACATACATATACATGGAGCTGAAGATTTCCTATTTCAGAGATGAGGAAAATGCGGGTGGAACATGATCACACTCTTACTGTTCATGAGTTAATATCATCATATGCAATCGTTTCATCATTAAACCTTCCTGTCTTGTTCACATCATGTTTTGGATGCCAAATTAGTTCTACACTCACTGGATTCAGAAAGACAAAGTGCATTCCCACCAACAGCATAGTATCATTCCCATCTGGTCATATCCCTGCCAGCATCTGTTGTTAGATTTCTTGATTATGGACATTGTAACTGGTGTAAGGTGGAATCTCCATGTTGTCTGGATTTGTATTTTTTTATAGCCAGAGATATTGAATAATTCTTCATATGTCTCTTGGCCATTCATATTTCCTCTTCAGAGAGGTCTCTCTTAAGGTCTTTAGCCTACTTTTTAATTGGGTGGTTGTTTCTTTGGGGGTTTGTTTTGGGGAATTTAATTTCTTGAGCTGTTGGTATATGTTAGATATGAGACCCTGGAGGTTCCTGAAAATACTACACATAGAACTCCCTATGACCTAGCAATCTCTCTTCTGGGAATGCATCCAAATGACCACAAACAAGGCCACACTAAAGCCACCAGTACAACGATATTCATTATTTACCATAGCCAAGATATGGAACCAACCCAAATGCCCCTCAGTAGATGAACGGATTAAGAAAATGTGGTACTTATGCACAAAGGAATTCTATGCTTCCATCAGAAAGAATAACATCGTTCCATTCATAAGGAAATGGAAAGACTTGAAAAAAAATTATGTTAAGTGAAGTAAGCCAGACCCAAAGAAAAGCAGGTCACATGATCTTAAGAAACAGAATATGAATATGATATATTCATATTTAACGGAGATCTCAACAACACAAGTGCTTAGTGCAAAAGACTATATATAATGAAGCATATTAACATGAACTACAACTTATAGAAACAAGAGGTTCTCATTAAACCCTGCACATAGTTCGTTCTTTTTTCTCTATTTTTTTTCTTTCTTCATTTCTCTTAGTTTGGTGTACCTCGTGTTTTGCATACTAGGCAATGCAATAAGTGAAAGGGAAAGGGAATCACAGAAACAGCAGAACAGCGAATGGACCACAGCAACCTTGATCCTCACGTGACATTATGTGGGATATAAACATTACAACTTGCAGGAGGGTTGGGGGATAAGGGGGAGATAAAGAGGGATGGGGTAACAATGACTAAAAACGAATGTACTTACTGCTTTACCTATGTAACTGTAACCCCCTGCCCCCACCCCCTCTCCGAGCTCATCATCCTTTCAAATTAAAAAAAAAAAAAGAAAGGCAAAGTGCTTCCCAGGCAGGAAAGACAAGAGCTTCTCAGAATAAGAAGGGTTATCAGCTTCCAGAAAGAAAAGGGAAGGAAAAAGGAAAAAGAAATCTATATATTGATTGGTATTTCAGACACTTTGAAACATTTTTTCAAATTTACATTTACAAAGAGATTTAAGAGATTAAATACTTTTTACTTGTAGAAAGTAGGACAGAATTAAGCAGGAGGTAAGTTAAAAGGAAAGAATGGTATTTTGGTCATTTAGTATGACCTGATAATTTTTTTTTTTGGTCGGTGGTGGGGCTTGAACTCTGGGCCTGGGTGCTGTCCCTTAGGTCTTCAGCTCAAGGCGAGCGCTCTACCACTTGAGCTAGAGCGCCACTTCCGACCTGATAATTTTTATTGCACTTCCTAACAAGGTGACTAGATGAAGCACACACACACACATACACACACATACATGTATATACACACCCACACATGCTCGTGCACACACACACACACACACACACACACACAAAATGATAGTAATGGTTTCTGCTATAATAACTTATTTTTGTAGCCCTCAGCTACTTAAGCATATTTTAATTAGGCTTTATATCTAATTCATGAAATAGACATGGAACATTTGCACCACATTGGTGAGAATCCAGCAGTACTTTTCACATATAAATATATTCTCATAACACTCTACAGACAGTTTCAAATGAAACGTATATTGTAAATTAATCTAAAATAAATTACATTTTCTCAAGTGTAGTCATTGGCTGTCACTTTACTTAAGTCATCCTTCAGCCAAAATTCAATATCTAGCCATTTGATTTAGGGTAGGTGACTGAGGTTTGCTGAAAGCAAGAATGTGAGAAATTTTAAACCCCTCAAAGAAAATATAGAACATTTTATAGGTGATGAAAATAATTGAGTATAAATCCTATATTTTATTTCAGTCTCTCCCCAAATTTTCACGTTCTAAATAGTCGAGTGCCTCGATTGAGTAGCTTTTAAAGTTCCAAAAAGAATCTACCAAAACTGAGATTTTCCATCAGCAGCAAACAAATCTCATCTCTTTCGATATTTCTCATTAAAAAAGGATTAATTCATGTGGCCCTCACACTGTTTAAGGATCCACTGTAAATAAGTTAATAGTTCAGAGAAAGTCACTACCATCATTATTATAGACACTAAATGTCCTACAGAGCTTTAACAAGTTTGCCTGTGTAATGAGTTCAATGAAGATTTCTGTTTCCTTAGATGTTGGATATCTATTCTGTACTGAAATTCTATTCAAAGTTCGCAAATTCTTGTTGCTTTGTCTCCGAGAGTTGTCCCCCATTGCATCTCTCATTTCCCTCATTCCTTCCAAATGAGACTATCAGCTGAAATAAGAAAGCTATGAAATGACCATTTTCATTTAAAAAAACAAATAATATATTGGTACATCCAACACTACAGAGAAAAGGCTGAAAAAATGGGTACCAACTTGTTTGTAGAATGCATAAATGTCAGAATTGAATAAAAAGAATTTATTGCATCAAGAAAAATCCTGAGTGAAATGAAGAGTTGGTACCAAGTTGGAAGCGGTTGCTCAGAGCTGAGCTGTGTCATCTGGGTTGCTTAGGCTCAGGTAGGGAGTCCACAACCCTCAAGGAGAATACTGGAATTCAGGGCAGCTCCTTCAGCTCTGAGCTACTGTTCTGTCTCACCCAGCTGGTGCTCCAGGAAAGCACTGCTGAGAGGTTAAAAAGGTGACTGGTTTTGGAATGGGAGACAGCTCCTGGAGACTCATAAGGCAAAATGCATCTGGGTAAGCATTTTTTAGACCAATCTGGTCATGGAAGACTTTTAATGAAACACCCAGTTACAGGCCCGACTGTATTCTTCCATCAAAATCCAGATGACAAGATCCTACCTCTCAGTACCTCAGAAAGAGGCTGTATTTGAAGATAGGGTCTTTCAAAGAGGTAATTAAATGAAAGGATATCTTATACTGGATAGGCCATAACAAAATACAACTGGTATATGAATAAGGAGAAATTGGGCCAAGGAATCATAGAGAAAGAAGACAGCTATCTTCAAGCCATGGAGAGAGGCCCCAGAAGGGACCAACTCTGCTTCAATCTTGAGCATCTAGCTTCTGAAGGGTAAGGAAATATATTCCCATTGTTTAAACCACCTAGTCTGGATGGTTTAAACAATGGGAAGACCTGGAAGACACACATACTTTTTTGTTCTGGAAGACCTGGAAGACACAAATACTTTAAAGATGCATCAGAACAGAAATGATCCTCCAGCTAACACTGGTGGTAATGCTGGGGAAGCAGGGAGGGAGAGGGAGAGGAAGGCATCTGACCCCAAGAACTACCACTACCACTGTGAGAATCAGTATTTTCTGTAGGCTGACGACCTGTACTTTCACGGATCATTCTGCAGTTCCTTTTAACTTTGTCCAGGCTCCACTAGGTATGTTTATCTTTTGTTAGGGAACACAGAAAAGCTGAAGAATGCAGATGGAGCATTTGCATACCTACATCTGGTTTGATTATTTATTTGAGAGACATTTGCAAAATGCCCACTAAGAACCAAGATATGTGCTGACAAAAGAAATAAGATAGATGTGTTTTCTTGGGACTCCGAGATGGAAAAAAGAGGGAAAAATATCAAACGATTGTTACTACTTATTATTTCACCTCAGTTTTGGTAAGTACGAAAAATATACTCGCAGCTGGGCTACAATTTACATTGTAACAGCTTTCACTGAACAAATTCCAGACAAACTAATGATATAAGTCAAGTTTACAATGGTGGTATTCCCATTTCCATGTTCAAATATGTATCTTATGTATTATATTTTTAATACTGAATAAGGTTCACTGATGTTTATTATTCAGTATCACATGTTTTATTCAATAGCACACTGTTCATTCACCTTATTATTTGCACTAAAAAAGACATACAGAGAAATATAGAAAATAAACTGCAATTTGAAATGCTTTCTGATACATAACATGGAAAAAGAATCAATACTATCTGATTTTATTACTGATGTGGAACTTTAATATTAGTTTACACTAATTGTACACTGGGAGTTTTCTTGTGACATTTCCACACATGGACACTAACCATGTATCCCAACCAAACTCACCTTCTATCACGTTCCTTTACCCAACTCCTACTTCTTAAATGATTTCTTAACAGGTTCCATCATTTTTATTTTCTTTAAAAAATTTTTATTGTGAAGGTAATGTGCAGAGTTACAAGAGTTGAGTTGAGTATATTTCTTTTTGTTGCCCTTCTCTAGTTTTCTCCTGTTTCCTTCCAGGCAAAGTAACATCTTTGACCATAATTTATCCACATTCACCCTCTTCATTGGCTGGGCCACTCCCACTGGAACCTATGCCAAAAAAGCCTGTTTGATTTGCCTGTCATGTTACTTTTAGTGTGTATTAATTGGACCAAAGGTTTCACCAAGGTATTTCAGATCTGCACATGTTGTATTTTGATCAGAATAACTAATGCTTTTTTACTTTTTTTTTGGGTCAGTTGTGGGGCTTGAACTCAAAGCCTGGGTGCTGTCCTTGAGCTCTTACACTCAAGTGTAAGAGTGCTCTACCACTTGGAGCCACAGCTCCACTTCTGGTTCTCTGGTGGTTAATTGGGAAGAAGAGTCTCATGGACTTTTCTGTCCGGAACAGCTTTGAATCTGACACAGCAATCCCTAGATTTCAGCCTGTTGAGTAGCTGGGATTATAGGTGTGATCCACTACACAATCTCATTTTTAAAGAAATAAGTTACCCTACCAAAATAGACCAGGATGCTGCTTGCTAAACGAAATCTTCTGCTTCTAAACCCTCTGGGCTCACATGTGCCTGCTGCCCATGAGAGTTGCGTAAATAACGTCTGTCTTTTATGCCACTGTGGGTTGGGGATGCATGTCATGGCTTGTGCCTTGGCTGAGAAAAAACACTGTGCCACTCAGTACTCCAAACGAGCATGTTGACACTGCCCCATTTATGTAAAGTAAATCATTTTCAAGCCATCTTTTGAAATCCCACTTCCATTTTATCTTAATGCCTCAACACTGTTCACTATTTCACTCTGTAATCCTGGTTTGTCTTTCCTTGTAGTCTGGCTCTTTCATCAAATATCTAAGACTGTTTTTCCAAAGCTTTTATATACACCAAAAAGTAAGCAACAATTAGGTCTTTCATAGTCCATG
>NW_027204925.1:0-19138 GCF_024711535.1 Dipodomys merriami
TTTGCCTGCTTAACACATGGAACTTCTTTGTTTTGGGAATCCACTCTATTTAAATACGGGGTAGGATGCAGAGAGAAGCACACACCCTTACAAACAATGCCCCCACATATTATTTGAAGCTGGGCTCTGGATATAACTGAGACTAGGCCCCTTTTGCTCTGTGAAGTATAAGAAAAGTATTGGAGAAGTCTTTCACCAACGAGCAATAGGATGCTGTGGCTCTGTGAGATCAGCAGCCTTGTTCACAGCAGTGTGCAGTGACTGATGCTCTTATTGGCATCTAAGCTGCAAAATCTCAGGCTCAGTAGTGATAGCAGGAATATGGTATTTCTTGGTACTATGGTTCAAGTGTGTTTTCTATTTTTACCACCCAGTTCCTATGGCCTCATGGTGATTTGTCCAAAGTTCTTATTAAAAGTTACCTCATTCAACTCAAATTGTTGGCCTTGGCAAAACAAACAAGCGAACAAAAATGGTTAGAGGCAGCACTTTGGCCCTGAGTTTAAGCCCCACAACTGACAAAAAATAAAATAAGAAATAACTCACATTGTTAACCATTGACATTTTTCCTGCTTGGAGTTAAATAATCATCTTGTACAGCTGAACAAGGTTGTGAAGTGTGTGTGATTTAAAAAAAAACAATCTCACCAGTGTAAGGGTTCATTGGCTTGCTTTGATATATTTGTCCAGAGATGGTGGGTGAGGTCTTGGGAAGAATAGCTGATAACCCAGAGCCTCCCTTCAACTGTGGGAGGTAAAACCAGGCTGGTAACTATGGCTATTAATGTCAAGTGTTCATGACTCCCTGTGTCCTGTTGCATTGATTTGTAGGTTCATGTTTAGTCACATCAATCACAACTTGTATTTCTTTAGGTCTCTCTTAACCCTAGCAGGGGAAGAAAAGTATCTCTTGTTTTTTCTGATTGTCCTAGGTTTTCATCCTGATGTCCTAGTAAGTTAGACTAAAGAAGAAAGATAACTAGAGTAAAGCACTCCAATTAATTTAAGTTTACAGGAGGCCAAGGACATGATTGAGCCTGAAGAATTTGATGAAGACTAGAAAGTAATGAAACAAAATATGATTGGGAGGGAATCACATGAACTAAACATGGAAAAATTACCTTTACTCCTCCATCACAGTCTGGGCCAAAACCTAGGAAACCTAACAGCTCGCCTATGGGACTGAAGGGACACTCAGGGGAGACAGTGAAAATAAACGTATTCACAGCCAAATCAACCTATCAGCTAACAGTGTCACACATCACAGTAGACTTAGAAAGCTCGATGAATACCATTCAAACTTACCTTTGTATTGTAAGATATATCTCTACAGGCATCATCGATAAACCGCAGAATTTTATTTCTCATTCTGGAGGTTTGGTTGTCACACATAGTTCACACATGCCAGCTTCTCCCTGTGTTTCCACTTGATAGAAAGGCAAAGTTACGTTTCTGAAGATTTATTTGGGAGATTTTAATCTCCCAGCATTCCCTACTTCCAGTAGCATCATGTGGAGCCAACAGAATTTCAAAAGAGTAATGAATTTGTGTGTGTTTGGGGATGCGGGGGGGGGGGGGGGAGAGGAGGAACTAATCCATAGACCAGAAATAAGTTCGTTTTATATAGAATATCTGAAAAACTTTTATTTGCTTTCCCTCAGGTCTTATGACTTTAATATTAGATGGTTCATTAGGTTTTATGAACAGACAAGTTCTTTTATATTTTCTTTTAGAAGAATCATTAGAAGTGATACCTTTAACACAAGAAAATATGTGCAGGTTCTGGGGATTGAATTTAAGGCCTGGACACTGACCCTAAGCTTTTTTACTCAAGACTAGTGCTCTACCACCTGAGTCATAGCTCCACCTCCAGCTGTTTGGCAGTTTATTGGAGATCAGAGTCTCATGGACACTCCTGCTCTTTCTGGCTTCAGACCCAGATGCTCAGGCCTTAGCCTCCTAAGTAGCTAGGATCACAGGTGTTACCCACTGGTGCCTGACAAGATTCTAATTTTTAATCATGCAAAAGGAACGTTTCTGGCTCAAAGGAACATTAGCTCAGTCTTGATAGCCATTTGTATAATAGCACAAACTGAGAGGAATACTGAGGTAATTATTCATCTCTCCAGCTCTGTGAGTACTTTACTCTTAATTATTTTGCATTCCTGGTAACTCACTGGCAGGTTACATCTCATCTTCCTAAGTGTGTAAAGAGGTATACGTCAACTACTTATTTCTCTGGCTTCCCGTGGCATAGTCATCCATGAGGAAGTGTCCACAGCTTGTTCCTATTCCTCTGGCTTCTGCAGAAGCCATCCATGGGGAAGTTCCTGCCTTGTAGTGTAAGAGGCAACTTAAGCCAGCTTTTGTTAGGTCCTGTAAATTAACTAAAAGTGTCTAGACTTTTTGTCTGTGCCCTTTGCTCTAAGTTATTCTTTTCTGTAATCCCTTTGTAATTGCCTGCTCTAAGGAGAAAAAAAAGATTCACTGATAACCAGTTTTGTGTGGAAGGGAAATTTGCCTTCAAATAGTAATGTCTTCTCTTCAAACAACCAAAAATTAGTGAAACCACTTTTTCCTGTTCTCTTCCAATAACAAAGTGATAACCTCTCCAGAATTCCTCCTGGGACAAAGAGTGAGCTTATGATTAACCAGACTGTAAGTCAACTTGGGACCCTATTATTTATACATGCCTTTCTCAACCTCTGCCTAAATTCCCCTGTTTACTCTGACACCATTATTTGCAGCACTGAAAACAGGTCAAGAAGAACAGAAGTGCTAGATTTCCACCGCTGCTTTGTAATACTTATTCTTTCTCTGCCCTCTACCTTGTGTGTGTGTGTGTGTGTGTGTGTGTGTGTGTGTGTGTGTGTGTGTGTGTGTGTGTGTGTGTGTGTGTGTGTGTGTGTGTGTGTGTGTGTGTGTTAGGGGGGAGGGGAGATTTGCAGAGGTGTTGGGGGAGGGTTCTTAAGGTGAGTGGCCAGACTGAACTTGGGAATCATGTGCTTTGTATCTCTGGTCTAAAATCACAGTTCCAGTATTTTCTGTTTCTCTGTCTTCCCCTGACAAAGTCCTTGAGGGACTGAGGCCCAACAATACCAAGAGGCCTTAAGTAACAGTGTCACAGTGCACCAGGGACATGCAACAGGGAGTCTTTCTCCTTCTCCGAGAAACACCTTTCTGCGATTTCTTGTGGCTCTAAAAGCTATCATTCTAGAAATCAGTGTTCTGGATACAGGAAGATATCCAATAGGACTTAGTATCTATACAAACAGGATTTGTTGTCTACACAAATTTTCTTACTCAGAAATGATTTTTTATTTCTTTTAAACTTTTGTAAATTTAGATATGTAACATTTAAACAGGACTTTTAAAATATTTATCCTTTATAGTCTAAGCATTGATTAATATACGTTCTGCATCAAATGTGAATGTATCGCAAAGCTAAGCATTGCTTCCTGTTCGGTTTGATATGTCAGTGTACACAAAGATAGTTACCTATTCACGGCTGCTGATGGCACATATATACATAGTCCTCAGAGAAATAATGACTACCTTCTTTTGAAGTGTCAATAAAGGATTATACATTCATATATACACTGGTATTTTCTGCTTGGACATAGGTAAACTTCAATTTGTGACATTAACTGTTCTCATTCTTCCTAGGTCGTTACATTTAGACTCAGTAGACTCAGTCAGCATGCAAATGAGCAATCAACTAAGTGTTTATACAACCATTTGCACATTTATAAACTCTATACTAGAATGCAGTGTGTAAATGAATAGATTAGAAGTCAGTATGCAAATGAATGGGCTAGCCGGGGGTGTAGAGTGGATGGCCTTATGGCCTGTGGTTTCCTAGCCATGTTTGTGCAACTTCAGCTCTGCTTCCCATGTGTGGTCAGTGATCCATGGCCCCACCTCACCTACAGCTGAAGCCAGCAGCAGTGATAGGGGGCCACCATGTTGCTTTCACTGTATCTATTAGGTCAGAGAAAAGAAGGTTATGTGAACAAATCTGCTGTGTGGAAAGGTGGGAAAGGTACCCATATCAGTTTGGGCAACAGCTCCATTTATAACCAGGAATGCTGTGCAGCTACAAAACTGTTGAGGTTATTCTCAGTGCCATTTAAAACTTAAGTGGAACATGGCAACATAATGAGAAGTAGCTTCCAAACTAGCCTTGGGGGGTCAGAACTTACTTGGATGTATAAATTGAGTGCAGGCCTGGCTATGAGACTTCTTGGGATGAAAACATGGCTCTAACACTGTGATCTTATACAAGTTATATAACAATTCTGTTCCCAAGCTTCTTCATTATTCTACTGTAATAATTAATAGATATAACTCAAACTCTTGTCAAAATTAGATGAGCTACTTCCTATCTGTCATGTGAAAAGGACCTAATTCATAAACATTAGTTATTATCATTATTGCATGTAATATACACAATTATTAAAAATAAATGCATGAATAATTTTCAAATTTTTGTAAAAAAATCAATGGATTGATAAAAGTAAATAAATCAAGAGATAGGAAATACTAGATAATTATAACAAAGTTTTGTTTTGTTATATACCTCTCCATCACAGTGTGAGCTATTGGGAACAGATTGTAATTTGAATGTAATATATAGAAAAGAGAATGTAGTTCCACTCTAATGAATTACTAGTTGTATGCCCTGAATTAATTTACTTCATCTCTAGTTTCATACTAGTTTCTTCACAATAATTAGAGATATGGTCCTACGTTCCTCAGAAGGTACATACAAAGTTCCCCTGAGACGGTGTATGAAATTCTCATGGTCTATGGATCATAAGAAAATAAAAAAAATCATTTGTCCCTTCTATATACAAAAAAGTTCTTGTATATAGAAAAATTTCTGCATCTTTAAAAAGTGGTTTTATACTGTCAAATAAAATGATTGTGGCTGGGAGTATAGCAGTTGCCTAGCTTGCTTAAGGCCCTGAGGTTGATCCCAGACATTACTTGACCACCAAAGCCAAAAATAGTAAAAAGCTCAATATAATAGAACATAATGTTAGAAGTGTCTCAGTATCTTGGGGTCTCTCATAGGAATAAGGACACCAACTTGATAGGAACTCACAAGATAAAGCTGTAACTTGACAGGAAGACACGTAAGCAAGTTCTGGGCAGGTAGGTCCACCCAAGTTTAATCTATAAAGCATTGCTGACCTTTGTTCTGGTCAGTCACAACCTAGGCTCACAATCTTTGCTAGTTTGAAAGAGGTTAAAGTTTATCTGACCAATCAATCAAAGCCAGGAAACCTTGACCAAAGCAAGAACTTGTCAGAAAAAACAAGGTAGTATTCTATCACTTGAGCCATTCTCTTGTCCCTAGAAAAATAATTTCTATAATAGGATGTGGTCTAACTGAAATTGTTTCTTGTAAGATGGCAGCCACCCTTAGAAGGACAGTGCTTATATCAAGAAACCACTATGGCAGAAAAGATACGAACTCCTATAATTCCCTTATCTTCTTCAAAGCTAATCAGACTTGATTTTCCACACAGGAGGATATCATTTTGATAAGAAGCAAGGGTTTGATGAGGGGCAGTTTTACTCAGACTCTGACCAAGACCTTTTATGCAAGAAATACAGCAGTCATTACTTCAAAAAACAATAAATGTAGGTTGCATAATTTCTATTTTCCAAACCATTGTTCCACCAAACTAGTAAATGCATCATCTCTCACTGAGTTTTCATCTAACTCATTTACCAGAGTGGTCTTACCTCATAGGCCCTTCATATAACATTGACCTCCAATCACCACACAGACTCCTTTCCTTTCAGTGTCCATCATTTAGGGCTATGCTTCTCATGCCATCCTTGTTGTAACATCTAGTTGATCTGTCTTTAGTATAAGTAAATTTTGGTGCTACACTTTTATGTATGGTGGATTACCAGAATACAACTGATTCAAAGCCTGCTATCTGACTTCTGGCTTTAAACTCATTGGAAATTTTTTGGGAACCCCAACAGCATCTATGTAGATATGAGGGCTGAATGAGTCTTTAGAGATGAAGTCTGTCTTTATCTCGTGTAAGGTGTTTTGAGACTGGTCAGACTGATGAAATGCAGGAGTGAAAGAGATGGTCAATATAATCATGGCACAGGTTTCAACTTGAGTTGGCTCAAAAAATATCCAACAAGATCCCTCTGAAATACTACCCTGATTCCAGTTAGTGCTTACTGATTATCTCCTCAGAAGGTCAGCCTCACTGCCTCTGGATAAGTTAACTAGAAATGCCAGCTATTGTCTCATACCTAGAGGCAGAGGCACAGTGGGCATCAAGCAAAAGATCCAGGTTCAGAGTTTTTGTTTTGGTCTTAGTCCCATTTATGGAGCCTTGAGACAAGTCATTCTCCTTGATAACATCATGCATTTGCTTATGCAGTGGATCTAATGTCCATCCCAGCAGAGTGAGGCAACCTGAGTCACTTGTCCCCTTGCCACACAACACGGGCAGAATCAATTCCACCCATGTATCAGTCTCTCTGGACCCCCTCTCAAGTTTTATGATCTCTCTTGAATGATTCCACTATGATGAACTTAGGGTAGTCATTTTGATAGACCATGGGGTTTTTCCCCTCGTAGAGGTGGGGTTGGAGGATTTATGAATTTTTTTTGTGTATGTCAGGGGCTTGTGCTTAGGACCTGGGTGCTTGACAAATTGATCCAGAGCTTCACTTCTGTCATTTTGGTAGTTAAGTGAAAACTGAAGAGTTTTGTGGTTTTGGGTGCTGGCAGCTCCTACCTTTTCAGGAGGCTGAGATCTGGGAATCCCAGTTTGAAGCCAGTCAGGGAAGGAAGTTCATGAGACTTTTATTTCCAATTAACCACATAAAAAGCTGGAAGTAGAACAGTGGCTCAAGTGGTAGTGCACCAGCCTTAAGCTAAAGGAGCTCAAGGTTAGTGTCTAGGCACAGAGTTCAAGCCCCAGGACTGACAAAAAAGAAGAGTCTGATGAATTTTCCTTCAGGGACTGGATTCAAACTGTGACCTTCAAGTCTCAGCTTCCTGAGTAGATAGGATTACAGATGTGAGCTACCACCTGCCTTTGGATTTACAATTTTTGAGTCAACTCAAGGCCCAAATTTCATATTAATTCTGAGAATCCCCATCACAAGGTCTTGGAGCCCAGGATAGTCACAGGGAATAATGAGTAAAAGTTTTGGGGTTTCCCATCTAAGTGATTAAGCCCCAACATGGTAGTACCTCATAAACATCATACTCGATCACCTGAGCATTTCTTTGAGGATTTGTTGTTGGGGATTTAATTTTTTGAGTTCCAAGTATATTTTAGATATGAGATCCTTGCCTGTTTTATGGCAAGTGAAGATCTTCTCCCAATCCGTGGGCTTTCTATTGATCTTGCTAGCTATATCCTTTGCCATGTAGAAGCTCTGCAGCTTCATGCAATCCCATTTGTCCAACCTTTCTTTGATTTATCGATCACCTGAGCATTTCAAGTCTGAGTGATAGCTAATCTGAGCCCCATCCCTTTAGAAGGCTTTACAAATACCAAGATCAGGGAAAATAATTAGATTCTTTTTTTATTTTTTTATTGTGAAAATACTGTACAGAGGGGTTACAATTACATGGGCAAGATAATGAGTACATTTCTTATCAAGCATTGTAGCCTCCTCCTTAGTTTCCCCTTCCATCCCTTCCCATCCTCCCCCCACCCCCCCCCACCCGATCCTCTCCACAACCCCCCCCCACCACCAAAGTTGTAAAGTTCATTTTTTGACATAATGACTTGTACATCTCATTGTTGCAATGGGTCCACCTGTATCCCTATTTAAACGATTTGTTTTTCCCCTTCCCCTCCACAATTTATACTGACATCATATACAGTGAAAGCAGGGGTTATACTGTGGGGGAGGGACATACAAAGCAACAAAGAAATGATCTTATAAATGTGTTAGAAACAAAAATCTATTTGATAGAGTTAGTGTGACTACTTTACATTGTTCCTTTTATAGTTATGGGACTTGAACTCAGGATCTGGACACTGTCCCTGAGCTTTTTCACTCAAGGCTAGTGCTCAACCACTTTGGGCCACAGCTCTTCTTCCAGTTTTGTGGTGGTTAATAGAGATAAACATCTCACAGAATTTCCTGCCCTAGTTAGCTTTGAAATACACCCTTAGATCTCAGCTTCTTGATTAGCTAGGATTATAAGTTTGAGCCACCAGAGCCTGGAAGCTGGAGTTACCTTGACTCAGATGAGGTAAGTTCAACCTTGTTCCTCCACCCCATGAATTACCTCACGACTTCCCAGGTGGGGTTGATTTGATCAGGCTATGAGTTTTCACTTCAGTACAAGTGAGCTGGAAAGTAAAGAAGGAGAGAGTTGAGGGAAAAGGCCTCACAGCTCGAGAAAAAGCAAATTAGAGGAGAGAGACATCCAGTGCATAGTCTTCAGGCAACATTCTGGGACATAAATGATAAGGTCCTTGTGGACAATAGCTTTCCTTTTGCAGTTGATTCAGCTTGGCTGTTAATAGTTGTCTGGTTTAAACAAACCAATCATTAAGTAAGAAATCATTGCACATGATCATTGTCAAGCCAACACTTTTTAGTTGGCCCCACAATCATTGTACTTTCCTTCAATAATCCTAAGAAAAACCATTCAAATGTGTTTAACACTTGTCTCAATAGGGGTTTCTTGTAGGTTCTACTTGTTTTGGTGTGGTATTCTATTGGCTTAATGTCTCAAAAAGATAGAATCCACTGGCCTTTGTGGATTCTTAAACATGAAGCTCTCTCTGGAAACATACCATAAGCTACTTCTAGTGCATGTTTCATGCTAGGAAGGAAAGCAAAGACTAAGGAAATATATACTATGATACAGTGGAGCAGAAACAAGCTAGACATTACTTACAATGAACTGGCCTGACACATATGAAGAAAATGCCAACAAAATGTCTACTTTTAAACAAGCACAGGTTACCAAAAGCAAAATATTTTAAAAATGACTTAGAGAACCTGGGCGTCACAATTGCACATTACATTACATTTTTCCTCAATATTTTCCCCATCAAACTATTGCAGGAATGTCGAAGGGAACCTCTTCTCTTTTCTTATCTTTTCTAGAGCTAAAATTCTTATCTCCAATTTTTGGAAGGTCTTTGTGACTCAGTTTTCCTGTACACTCCATATCCTCTATTGGCTGTTTCTTGTGTATCCCTTTTGTACTCAGCCCCCAGAGTGGGAATTTCTCACACAACTGTAGATTGATTTCACCTTTTCTAAGGTTTTATTCTTTCCTAGTGAGAGAAAAAAAACCATGCATGGGGACCCTGCACTTGGTGAGAGTCTCAGGCATGTAAATTTGATCTCTTCAAATATTCAATGACCAAGCAGTATGCATACCTCATTTTTTTTTACCTTGGCAGGTGCACAATGTCACCTGGCTGCTAGGTATATAAATCGACTCTCCCCTCCAGTTGCCTATCAATCTTCAATTCTGAGTCCACTGTCAGATGTAAGGGAATACAGGTTTAGCCTGACCTGAAGGCTCATGCAACAAGGCAGTAGAATTGTTTCCTCTTAAGGAGGACCCCAAGGACTCCTTTAGATGACATGAAAGACCCAAGGCACCCTCCAAATGGCTGAAATATCTCAGGATCTTGGGGTCTCTAAGGAATAAAGACACCAATCTGAAAGGAATTCAACAAAGCAAACTTTACTCCTTCACATATGAGTGGTCCTGATGGAAAGCCAAGGAAGCAAGTAGGTTGGGTGGGAAATCCACTTCCATTTTTTTGAGTTTTTAAAAAAAAAATTTATTTATTTTTTATTGTGAAAATACTGTACACAAGGGTTACAATTACATGGGCAAGATAATGAGTACATTTCTTATCAAGCATTGTAGCCTCCTCCTTTGTTAATGGAGTTGTTGCTCAAGCAACATTTTTTGGTGGGGGAGGTCTGGGCCTGGGCGCTGTCCCTCAGCTCTTCAGCTCAAGGCTACCACTCTACAACTTGAGCCACAGCACCACTTCCAGCTTTTCTTTTCTGCTTATGTGGTGCTGAGGAATCGAACCCAGGGCTTCATGCATGCAAGACAAGTTCTCTACCACTGAGCCACCTTCCATTTTATCCCTCTACTTCCATTTTATCCCTAATGTATTACTGTCCTATTTTCTGATTGGTCAGAACTCTGTTCCACAATCTTGTGTGATTGGCTAGTTTGAAAGGGGCTACAAATTAATCTAAGCAATCAAGTAAAACCAAGACATCTGACCAAAAGGGAAGCTTGTCAGATTAACAATTCTTATTTACCTAGTGTTCTACCACTTAAATCACACTTATAGCCCCTATATAAACAAATCATTACAAGATGTAATTTAATATAATTTTTTCCAAGCCTTTCCATTTCCTAACAAATGGGGCAATGTCATTCTTTCTGATGGAGGCATAGAATTCCATTGTGTATATATACCACATTTTCTTGATCCATTCATCTACTGAGGGCATCTGGGTTGGTTCCATATCTTAGCTATAGTAAATAGTGCTGCAATAAACATAGTTGTGCTGGTAGCTTTAGTGTGGTCTTGTTTGTAAACATTTGGGTAAATGCCCAAAAGTGGGATTGCTGGCTCATAGGGGAGCTCTATGTGGAGTCTTTTGAGGAACCTACATACTACTTTCCAAAGTGGTTGAACAAGTTTACTTGGAAAGGCTTGGAAAAAATTGCATTAAGTGAAGTAAGCCAGGCTCAAAGAAACATAGGTTCCATGGTTTCCCTTATTTGCAATATCTAGTATAGGTCTGAGTCAAGCAGAAAAGGTCAGATAAGGTGATGTTAGGGAAATGAACCCTAAGATATGTATTCAAATGTTTTCTTTTCTTTCATGCAATTGTTTCTAACACATTTATAAGATTATTTCTTTGTTGCTTTGTATGTCCCTTCCCCACAGTATAACCCCTGCTTTCACTTTTCACTGTATTTGATGTCAGTATAATTTGTGGAGTGGAAGGGGAAAAACAAATGGTTTAAATAGGGATACAGGTGGACCCATTGCAACAATGAGATATACAAGTCGTTATGTCAAAAAATGAACTTTACAATTTTGGTGCGGGGGTGGGGGAGGGGGTAAAAGGGAGGATTGGGGGGGTGGGGAGGATGGGAAGGGATGGGAAGAGAAACAAAGGAGGAGGCTACAATGCTTGATAAGAAATGTACTCATTATCTTGCCCATGTAATTGTAACCCCTCTGTACAGTATTTTCACAATAAAGAAAAGATGTAATTTAACCAAAATTTTGTTAGATGTTGGCTGTCACTTTGACATAAAAGATTCTAATTCCTACAATGTAAGAGAATAAAGAGCAGGGGCTGGGAATGTGCCTTAGTGGAAGAGTGCTTTCCTAACATGCATGAAGCCCTGGGTTCAATTCTTCAGTTATACATAAACAGAAAAGGCTGGAAGTGGTATTGTGGCTCAAGTAGTAAAGCTCTAGCCTTGAACACAGAGAGGCTTAGGGACAGAGCCTAGACTCTGAGTTTAAGGCCCAAGTCTGGTAGAGAGAGAGAGAGAGAGAGAGAGAGAGAGAGAGAGAGAGAGAGAGAGAGAGAGAGAGAGAGAGAGAGAGAGAGAGAGAGAGAGAGAGAGAGAGAGAGAGAGAGAGAGAGAGAGAGAGAGAGAGAGAGAGAGAGAGAGAGAGAGAGAGAGAGAGAGAGAGAGAGAGAGAGGAGGAGGAAGAAGAAGAAGAAGAAGAAGAAGAAGAAGAAGAAGAAGAAGAAGAAGAAGAAGAAGAAGAAGAAGAAGAAGAAGAAGGAGGAGGAGGAGGAGGAGGAGGAGGAGGAGGAGGAGGAGGAAGAGGAGGAGGAGGAAGAGGAGGAAGAGGAAGAAGAAGGAGGAGAAGGAGGAGGAGGAGGAGGAGGAGGAGGAGGAGGAGGAGGAGAAGGAGGAGAAGGAAAGGAAGGAGGGAGGGAGGGAGGGAGGGATGGGAAGGAAGGAAACTATAAAACTTGTGAGTGGGGACGGGGTAGAAAAATAGGAAAGATTGAGAGAAGGGGTGACATTGTCCAAAAAGAAATGTACCCCTTATCTGACATGTAACTGTAATCCCTCTGTACATCACCTTTATAATAACAATAAAAATAAATAAAAAAAGAACTATAGTAAAATGTAACAGTCTCTGTTAGGAGAACAGGATCAGCCAGAGGAGGAAGAGTGAATTAGTGGAGTGAATGAGGGTAAATATGGTCAAGGTAATATATATACACATTCATATACACATATGCATACATTTACATATACATACATATACATATACACACATGTGTGCATACATGTGTATGTGTGTATACACATACACATAATATGCACATACCCATACCCATATATATACACATGGATACACACATACATATACACATATACATATCACATGCACACATGCATGTGCATATACCTTTACATATACACACATATGTACAAACATGCACATATACATATATACATGTACATGAGTTGATCAAATTTGATATTTGTAATAATTTTTAGTCAAAATTTAGACCTTTGAAATGTAATAATTTCTGTGTCATAGCTTGAGGTGAAAGCAGCTTCAACTCAGATCATTGAGATTTAACTTCTTGTATATATTTATTTATTTCCTGGTACTGGTGTTTGAACTCAGGGGCCTGTATTTGCTTTCCTGGTGCTCTATCACTTGATTTATGACTCCAGATTTGCTTTTTACTGTTTTTTTAGAGATGAATTCTCAAGTTTTTCTGTCTGGGCTTATTTCAAATTATTATCCTCTGGATCTCAACCTCACAAAGAGCTAGGATTATAGTTATTAACAAACAGGGGCCTTGCCTACCTTTTCTTTAACAATTGTTGCTATTTGAATGTAAAAATGTAATAAAAATTGTAATCCATGTATGGTGATATGTGTATTGTGTTTTTATGTATATGTATGTGTTCTATATATACATGTATGTTCATGCAAATAAGTGATAGCATAGAAGAAAATGAACACATACTATTTTTTTATTTGACACAACTGCAGTTACCTCTTTGTTCTGTATGCTCCATTAGGGAAGATTGTAGTTGTAGTTAGTTACTGATTTTTGCACTGCCAGAACAGATGACTTCTCAGAGTTCTTTTTTTTTTTTTTTTAATGGTCTTGGGGCTTGAACTCAGAGCCTGGGCACTGTTGGCCACAGTGCCACTTCCAGTGCTCTGCTGGTGCATTGGTGAGCTTCCTGGACTTTCATTCCCCAGTGCCTTTTGAACCTGGATCACCAGATCTCAGCCTTCTGAGTAGCTAGGATTCCAGGCAGGAGCCACCAGCACCCAGCTCAGAATTCTCCTTTGTTCACTATTTAAGCTTTCAGTATCACATATTAACTCGTCAAATTGCCCGTTCTGTCCAAATTGTCTCCTATGTCAGCCTGGAGAACTGCTCTTCCCTCTCCCACTCCTCTGGTCACCAGTGGGCACCACTATGGCTGGCAAGGGGCTGTTCTTTCTGGGCAGACAACATACATTGTGTTTAAAATTAGACATCCCAAGGAGAGTGCATTGAAAACTATGTTTTTGTACACCATCTAGGATTAGTTTGACCATAAATAATGGTCATATGTGCATCTAACTCATGGCATTCATCTTGGCTTAATGGCTCTATCATTTGCTGACATTGGTGTATAGTAGAGGAGAAGTCTGGAGATGGGCTCCCAGGTTCAAATCCTGGCCCTACAAAAGTTTTATATGAACAACCTCTTTGTATACATGTGCTGATAATGGGGCTTGAACTCAGTGGACTAGAATTCTCACTTAGTTTTTTCATTGAAGGTTGGTGGTATACAGTTGAGCCATACCTCTGCTTTTGGCTTTTTGCTGGTTAATTAGAAAAAAAGAGTCTCTCATATTTGTCTGCCCAGTTTGTTGTTGAACCATGATCCTCAGATCTTGACCTCCTAAGCAGCTAGAATGAGCCAACAGTCCTTGGCTATATGTGAACAAATGATTTCTTTATGTCCCATATATGGGGATAAGAACAACTACTTACTAGGGTTGATGTGAGGAAAAAAATGAGTTAATTCAGGAAAATGTTCAGATCAGGGAGTGGCGATACTATGCTAGTCACATACACACCAGTCTCCAAAAATACCACCGATCCATGCCTTTCCATACTTGTAAACCTCCAAAATTTGTTCTGTGATAGTTTTTCGTAGTCTGAACTATAATTTTCTTTCATCTGCACACAAAGAGAACTTTACAACTAAGGCAGGTGGGGGAGTGTAGTTGTGGAGGTGGAAGGGAAGGGATGGTAGGGGAAAAACAAAGGAGGCGACAATGCTTGATACAAAATGTACTCATTACCTTGTTCATGTAACTGTAACCCCTCTCTACAGTATTTTTCACAATAAAAACATTTTAAAAAAGGAAATCTCTTGATCATATTATTTGTAATTAAATTATTTTCATTTTGTGATAATTACAAAGAGGCAGAGCACAGAGGTGTAAATGGCAGGAACTTTAAAGTCAGCAATTGTTGGGTTCAAATTGTTCATGATCATTAACTGATGCAGTGACTCTGGATATGTTACTAAACATAATATCTAATAAAGTAGATTTTTCTCTCTGTGTGTGTGTGTGTGTGTGTGTGTGTGTGTGTATGTGTGTGCATCTGTATGTATGTGTCTGTGTGAGCATGTGCATGTGCCAGTACTGAAATTGAATCAGAGCCTGTGCATTGTACTTTAATATTTTTGCTCAAAGCTGGAACTTTACCACTTGAGCCACATCTCCATTTCCAGGTTTTTGCTGGTAATTGGAGATAAGAATCTCAAGTAGTTTTCTGTCCAGGCTGGCTTTGAACTATGATCCTTAGATCTCAGCCTTTTAAGTATCTAGGATTACAGATGTGAGTCACAAGGGCCCAGTTATACTTTTCTCATTTGTATCTTTGCAATATCTAGATATCGTGAGAAAAACAAGTAGATGTTCACAAGCCAAGTCATTTTCCTATGAAATGTATGCGTTCTCAGTGACTGGTTGTACTTGTCTATAAATTCAGTTGGAATCTAACTCAGGGCTATTCTTGCTCCATTTTACTTAGAAGAACAGAAGCAAACACACACACACACACACACACACACACACACACACACAGAGCAGGTTATCAGGTATCACTGGTTCCTGTGATTTTACTGATACAGGAGGGTTTTGCCTGCTTTGCTTCCATCTGGATCTTCTCTGTTTTCAGGAAGGCATATTTAGGCTTTGAAGTACAACAATCACTAGCAATCTAGGTCTTGTCTTTCTTGACAGCAATGATAAGGAAAATTGAATACTTAAAACAATGTCCTTCAGTGGTATACCCTTGGCTCTGTTTACCTAGGCATGCACCCTTTTCTAGAATCAGGGAATTCTCTCCCACACTGATGAAGCAAGTCCTCCTTAGGGAAATGCTGTGTTGTGTAAGAGGATGCTGATGGGCCTTTCACAAGTGCTAAATAGCTGACAAACAGACACCTCTGTGGACATGACTGCCAGCTTTGCTGGCCCTCTCATTCAGTCCATGTTTCATTTTAATGTCATGAGAGGATCTATCCTTCTCTTATGCTAAAAAGGCCTGCGAGAAGACAACATACAGTCAGGCACAGGGGGCTCATGTCTATAATCTTTGCTACCGAGGAGCCTGAAATTTGAGGATTCCAATTCAATGCCAGCCCAGCCAGGAAAATCCATGTGACTGTTATTTCCAGTTAATCACCAAAACGAAGCTGTAAGTGGAGCTGTGGCTTAAGTGGTACAACACTGGCCTTGAGCACAAAATCTTTGGGATAGTCCTTATGCTTTGAGTTCAAGCCCCAGAACTGGCTCAAGAAAAGGGTGTGTGTGTGTTACACTATACTGGTTTGCATAGTGAAGAATGGAAGGTATACGGTCTGAAGGTTTGTAGAAATGTAGGTGCATTTTAATAGTATTATCCTGTAAGGCCTTTGACAGGTGATTAAAACAAAATTAGTGCCCTGAGGAAGGAGGCCCAGAGAATTTCTTAGCTTTTGAATTATGTGAGAGCGCATCTACCAAAAACCTTTCATAAACCAGAAAATAGACACATACCAGTAACAAATTTGCCAGTAAATCAATCATGGGGTTTTGTATCTCTAAAACTGTGAGAAATAAATTTCTCTTGCTTATAAGTTACTGGGCCTTTGGTATGTTTTTCTTTTTACTTTTGTACTGATACTGGGCTTAAATCCAGGGTCTCCTGATGTCACTTAGCTGTTTCACTCAAGGCTGGCACTCCACCAATTTAGCTATACCTCTACTTCTTGCTTTTTTCTGGTTAATTGCAGATAAGTGTCTCTGGGATTTGTTTGTGTAGGCTGGCTTTGAACCAGAATCTTCAGATCTCAGTTTCCTGTGTAACTAGGATAACAAGAATAAACATGGCACTTAGCTCTCTAGGGTATTGGTTTTTTTTTTTTGGTGTTCTATTTTGGTTTAAACTATAATGTTCTATTATTTATGTCTTATTAAAATTTAACTTTTATTGTGAAGGTGATGTACAGAGGGGTTACAGTTACATAAGGTAATGAGTACATTTCTTTTTGATCAGTGTTACCCTCTTCCTCATTTTCTCCTACTTTCCCCCTCTTACTCTGCTCCCTTCCCCCAAGTTAGAAAGTTCATTTTCAATATAGTATCTAGTGAGTGTCACTGTTATATTGGTTCACACTTTGTCTCACTATTTCTGTGATTCCCCTTTACTTTCCCAAGTCAGACAAAGGGTACAGAAATAAAAAATAGAGGCAATATGAAATAAGCCAAAGGAAATAAAAGAGAGCAATAAAAGAGAAATAACTGGTAACAGTGCAATACAAAAACCTCTTGTTTCCATTTCTTTGAGTTCATTTCGATAAGCATCATTATATATGATCATGTTCACATAACTATTGAACCATTTTAATCCTCTGGTGGGAATATCCTAGACATATCCTAGTTATTACGAATCAGGGAAATTATGCAGCCTATGTTTCTTTCTAAGGCTATTTCCTTATAAATAGGACAATGGTATTCTTTCTGATAGAAGCATAGAATTCTATTGTGTATGTATGCCATATTTTTTTGATCCTTTCATTCACTAAGGATCACGTGAGTCAATTCCATTATTTTAGCTAGGCCAAACAATGCTATAATCAGCATGGTTGTGCTGGTGGCATTAGTGAGAGCTGGTTTGTGGTCATTCGGGTAAATGCCCAGGAATGCGATTGCTGGGTCATAGGAGAGCTCTATGTGTAGTCTTTTTTTTTTTTTTTTTTTTTTTTTTTTGCTGGTAATGAGGCTAGAACTCTGGGCTTGGGCGCTGCCCCTCAGCTCTTCAGCTTAAGGCTAGGGCTCTACCACTTGAGCCACAGCACCATTTTCGCAGCATTTTCAGCTTTTTCTGCTTATGTGGTGCTGAGGAATCGAACCTAGGGCCTCACGCATGCGAGGCAAGTACTCTATCACTGAGCCACCTTCCCAGCCCCTATGTGTAATCTTTTGAGGAATCTTTCTACTGCTTTCCAAAGTGGTTGAACAAGTTTTCATTCACAGTAGCAGTGTAATAATGTTGCCTTTTTACATATCCTGGACTACATCTGCTATTATTTGTTTTCTTGATAATGGCCATTCTAACTTGAGTGAAGAGGAATGACAATGTTGTTTGGATTTGCAAATCTTTTATGGCCAGAGATGTTGAACATCTCTTCATGTGCCTATTGGTTCTTATTTCTTCTTCTTTGGAGAAATCTCTCTTTAAGTCTTTAGCCCACTTATTGATGGGGCTGTTGTTTTTGAGGATATTTGTTTTTTGAGGGTTTAACTTTTTGATCTCTTAGTGTATTTTTGATATGAGACCCTAGCCTGATGTACAGCTATGGAAGATCTCCTGCCTATCTGTGGACTTTCTATTTATCCTAGTAGCTAGGACCTTTGCCATGAAGAAATGCTACAGTTTATTGCAATTCCATTTATCTAGCCTTTCTTTGATTTGTTGGAACTTTACTTAGGAAGTTTCAACCTGTTCCAAGTGTTTCCTCTATGCCTTAACGTAATATTTTCAGGGTATCTGGTCTTACATTGAGATCTTTGAACCATTTGGCTCCCTTATCAAACATCAGATGGCCATAGATCTGTGAGTTCATTTCTGGGTCCATTGGTTCTCAGGCCTGTTCAGGTATGAGTACCAAGCTGTTTTTTTAACTATGGTTTTATAATAGTTTGGAGTTTGGTATTGATATTCCTCCAGCACTGTTCCTCCTGCTAAGGATTGTTTTTGCTCTTTGGGGTCTTCTATTATTCCATATGAATTATTGGATTGGTTCTTCCATATCAAAGAAGGAAGTTGTTGAGTTGTTGGTATATTGATGGATATTTTATTGAATTTGTAAATAGCTTTGGGCAATATTAACATTTTCATGATTTCAATCTTCCCAATCCAGTAGCATGGGAGGTTTTGCCACTTCCTTAAATCTGCTTTAATTTCCTCTTTTTGGGTTTTTAAGGTTTTTTTTTTTTTTATCATAGAGGTCCTTCACATCTTTGGTTAAACTAATTCCTACTTTGTTTTTTGTTTGGTTGGTTTTGAGGCTTTCCTGATTTCAGCATCACTCTTCTTATTGTTGTCATACAGGAAAGTTTTAGATTTTTGCTGGTTAATTTTTTGTTTGTTTGTTTTAGTTGGTCATGGGACTTGAACTCTGGGCCTGGGCACAGTCCCTCAGCTCAAAGCTCAAAGCTCGTGCTCTACCACTTGAGTCACAGCACCACTTCCTATTTTCTGGTGGCTAATTGGGGATAAGAGTCTCATGGACTTTCCTGCCCAGGCTGTGTCTGAACCATGATCCTCAGATCTCAGCTTCCTGAATAGCATGAGCCACCAGTGCCTGGCCTGCTGGCTAATTTTATATCCTGCTATTTTGCCAAAGTTTCAGATAAGCTCAGGTAACTTGAAAGAGTCATCTGCAAAGGAGGAAAGTTTTACTTCTTCTTTCCCAGTTTGGATCTCCTTTATATTTGTCTCTTGCCTTATTGCTCTGGCTAGGGATTCCAATACTATATTGAAGAGGAGTGGAGAGTGTGGACATCCTGATTTT
>NW_027204926.1:0-27500 GCF_024711535.1 Dipodomys merriami
AACCCCAATGTACTTGTGTGGGCCAGGATCCTAGAGGTGCTTACTCACGTAGTTCTGCCACCTGCTTCAGGCCCCAAGCGGCTGGAACTGGCTGGTGGTGGAGGTGGAGGCATGTGGAACCGCTGGAGCCATCTGCCATGCTGTGCTGGCTCAGGTCATATGCAGGGTGTGCGTGTGTGTGTGTGTGTGTGTGTGTGTGTGTTTGTGTGTGTGTTTCTTTCCACACGTGGTCTTCAAAGCAGCACAGGACTACAGTATGCATGTTCTGAGGAGAATTAGAGTTAGCAGTGGATCACAGCATGGCTTTGCCCTGCACAGAACTGGTGCTGCAGCTAGCCTAGGATCAAAAGGATGGGACATAGCTGGGTATGGGTGGCTCACACCTGTAATCCTCAGAAGGCTGAGATCTAAAGATCTCTGTTCAAAGCCAGACTGGACAAGAAAGTCCCATTGTATCTTATCTCCAATAAACCACCAGAAAAGTGTAAGTGGAGCTGGTGGCTCAAAATGGCTGAGTGCTACCCTTGAGTAAGAGGTCAGGGACAGTGCCCAGGCCCTGAGTTCAAGCCACATGACCAACGAGAGAGAGAGAGAGAGAGAGAGAGAGAGAGAGAGAGAGAGAGAGAGAGAGAGAGAGAGAGAGAGACAGAGACAGAGACAGAGACAGAGACAGAGACAGAGACAGAGACAGAGACAGAGACAGAGACAGAGAGAGACAGAGACAGAGACAGAGACAGAGACCGAGACAGCGATACAGAGACAGAGACAGACAGAGGCAGAGACAGAGACAGAGACAGAGACAGAGACAGAGATAGAGAAGAGGAGGGGCCTTGTCTCACTACATGTTGATGGGAGAGGAACATCAAAGGATTTATAGCCCTCACAGGCCATTTTGTGTTCCTCAAGTCTTAGGTGCCTGGTGCTGGAAACAGAGTAGACATTCCTTGTCTTGGGGTGAAGGAGTACACGGGGCCTCTGCCTCTTGTGCAGGCCCATCTCTTCAGTGGAAAAGGATCCATCTATGTGTGGCCTGGTGGGTTGCCTGTGGGCCTGGGGTGGTCCAAGTGTTACAATGCCAGCCTTGAGCAAGAAAGCCAAGCAGCTGAGTGGGTCCCTGAGTTCAAGCTTCTGGAACCAGTGTGTGTGCATGTACCAATCACACACACACACACACACACACACACACACACACCAATAATAAAAGCACAGGTCTTTGGCTATAAGCTGTCCCTCAAATACAAACAGCAAGTAGCTCTAAGAAACCTCCATCCAGCCCTGCCTACCTGGTGTCTGAAGATACACCTTGACCTCAGTGTTCAGAGCCACTGGCTAGTGTGACAAGGCAGAGGCAGGGGCTCCACAGGCTCTTTCCCCCCAATTTATCTGTTGACATTGAATCCAAAATGGTGACATTAGGGAGTGAGCCACTGGGAGGAGCCTTAAGGAATGGCGTGGGCCTCTGTTCCAGGGGCCCACAAGCTCTCATTTGCCTCTGCCCCATGACCTCGCTCAGCCAGAGCCATCCTCCTGGGGAGCAGAGAAGGCCCTCTCCCTGCTGGAGCAGTTGTGTTTGTTGTTAAGATGAGATCTATGTCATCTTCCTTGGTGATGCAAGGGATGGATCTGTAGGTGAGTAGACAGTCCTTGATTTATGATGGCTGAACTCTCAATGGCACTATCCCACCATGGGACAAAGACAAGAGCAGTTCACTTTCACCAGGTCTTGCTTGGTCCCCTAGCTAGTGATGTCCAGGACATTGCATGGTGACAGTGAGCTTACACATCCCCAGGGAAATCAGTGGACCCTCTGTGGTGTGCTGTGTTGCTAAGCAACAATGCCTAGGAGGAGGTGGATGAAAGGCATCTTTGACTTACAGTCTGTCAAAATGTTTGACAGGAGACTTGGGATGTAACCCTATGGGAAGTCCGGGTGTAGGCTGTGCATGGAGCATCTGTATATAGTAAGAGTTATCATCAGCAATTTGTTCCTGAGTTATGCAAATCTAGTCTGCTATCGGTCAGTTGGAGACCTGGGAAAGGCAGAGGGTGAATTCCAGCCTGAGTTCAGATTCTCTGAGACTTGGAAGAGCCAGAGGTGCCAGTCCCAGTCCATGGGGAGAAGAGCAAGGTGTCAGCTCCAGCTGGCAGGCTGAGAGAATCAAGCTTCCTCCACCTTTGTGCTCTATTCTTGGGTTGGATGACGTCCACCTGCATAGTCCAACCTGGCTGGACTCTGCCCACCAAGTTAAATGCCGATGCCATCCAGAAACTCGCAGGGAGGCCAGAAACCACATATCTGGGCACCCTGTGGCCCAGTCAAGCTGACACAGAGAATCAACCAATTCATGACACCCGAGGAGAGGGAGACGGTAGGGGATGGTAGTACCTTTCTAGCCTGCCACAGCCAATTCTCATGGGCTTGGTGACTTTAAATAACAGAGATTTTTCTTTGCTCAAACCAGGTGTCAGCAGGCCTTTCTTACTCTGAAGGCTTACCTCTTTCTAGAGGCAGGATCTTACTAGGTTACCCAGTACTTCCTTAGTCACCTGAGTGCTGAGATTGCAGGTGTACAACAACAAACCAGCTCTGTGACTTCTTAATTTGATGCAATCCCAATTGTTAGTCCTTGCTTTTTTGGGGGGAAGGTGTGTGTGTAGGTGGTGGGGCTTGAACACTGGGCCTGAGCGCAGTCCCTGAGCTCTTCAGCTTAAGGCAAGCGTTCTACCAAATGAGCCACAGCACCACTTCTGGTTTTCTGGTGATTAGTTGGAGGTAAGAGGCTCATGGACTTTCCTGCCTGGGCTGGTTTTGAACCATTATCCTCAGATCTCAGCCTCCTGAGTAGTTAGGATTACAGGTGTGAGCCACCGGGTACCCAGCTAGTTCTTGCTTTTATTTCCTGAGCTATTAGAGTCCTTAGGAAATTATTACCTGTGCCTACATCTGCCCCCTCCTCTCTGTTTGTGTTTGAGCTCAGAGCTCCATACTTACTAAGCTGGCATAATACTGCTGAGCTACACCTCCATCCTTATTTTTTGCTTATTGTTTATAGGGCAGGCTTTCCATTCCCCATGTCCTGGCTGCTTTAGGTGCTCTGTTGTTGTTGGAACCACAGGAACAGGCTGCCCCATTCCACTTCCCTCTGTACAGATGGAGTTTTGAGGGCATTTATTTATTTATTTATGCCTTGGCTGGCCTGGAACCATGATCCTCCCAATCTCAGCCTCTCATGTAGCTTTAGATGACAGGCATATGCCACTGTACCCTGATATGGGTTAAGGTAGGATATCTTGAACTTTTCTGTGTAGTCCTCCTGTTCTTAGCCTCCAAGTAGCCAGGATTCCAGGCAGAAGTCACCACACCTACCTGGTGGTCTTGAAGTGTTTCCTCTAATATTTTCAAAGCTTCAGGTCAGACCAATTTTTGAGGAAGAGACGGGAAGAGACTGAATTCCCAGACTGAGAATTGGGTCCTGGTCAAGGTAAATAAAAAGCAGTGCCAGGTGCCAGCAAGTCCTGAAGGGAAAGCATTGGTCTGTATTTTAAGTGTGGCATGGGTCTGTTCAGCTGCAGACAGTTATGAGCGGACAGCAACCCCACAGCCACTTTTGGAGAGGAACAATGGCTGTGGTCATCTTTCCAAAGTGTGGATTTGGATGAGCACCTGGCAGCTGGCCTTGAACACAGCCAGTGTCTTTGTGTCTGCTCTGGGTGCTGAAGCAGTGTTCTTGAACTGCAGGACTATATGGGTGCATCAGGGAAGGGTTGGGAGGGTAAGAAGAGGGTGGAAACAGGAGAGCATGTGTGACAGACTTTTTTTTTTGCTTTGCTGGTTTGAACTCAGGATGTCTTGCTTGTTAGGCAGGTGCTCTGCCACTTGAGCCATGCTTCCAGCCCTTTTTTATTTGAGATTCTTTCTCAGATAGGGTCTCATACTTTTTCCTGGGGAGCATTAGTACCCTTTTCCTCAATGGTAACTGGGATTAAAGGCATGTGCTACCAAGCTTGGCCCAGGAATTCCAACCCCCCCACACACTTCTAATAGCAGATAACCACCTAGTTGTCCGGGACTGGGAGAAGTGTCTCATGATGAGTTCTCACCCTTCCTTCCAACGTGCCCTTGGCTTGATGGGAAGAGGTGGTCAAGAGGGGCTTTGACGTGGACCTTCTTTCTCCACTGCCCCTGTTCCGGTGGTCCTGGTTCTGCTTGTCACTGCCTCACTTTCTCCTCCCAGGTCGAGTGCGTGGTGGGAGTCCAGGCTCCGGACTTCTGCCTCTGGAACCCCAGCAAAGTCCCCCTCTCCTTCCTCTCCCCTGCCTGGCCTCCCTGGCCTAGCCTCCCCGCTGGGCCTCCCAAACAGCCTCACTCCAACCTGGGCCCAGCCAGACTGGAGGTGCCTCCCTCCCCCCACATCCAGACCTTTGCTCCACCAAAAGGAGGCAGCCAGGAGGAGGTGCTGCATCCTGCGGAATTGGCAGGATTCTTGGTGATTGCATCCATGACTCTGGGGCAGGGCTGGGCCTCTCAGCTTCATTGTCAGTCACCCTTACAAGCCCCGCCCTAGGGGAGGGGCAGGCGGTGGGCAGACAGACAGGGCTGGGGCCAATCAGAGACCATTGCTAGGAAACCAGCGACCTATGCAAATTACAGCGGGGGGTGGTGGTTCCCAACTGGCCTGCCTCAGAGCTCAGCTTTCCAGGGACACAAGTCCTCTTCCTCTCTCTTCCTCCCTCTCTCCTCTCCCTCTCCCTCTCTCCCTCTCACTCTCTCTCTTCCTCTTCTCCCTCCCTCTTTCTGTCCCTCCCTCCCTTGCTTCCTCTCTCTTCTTCTCTTTTTTCCCTTTGTCCATCCCCCATCCTCCTCTCCCTCCATCTCCCTTTCTCTCCCTCCCTCCCTCTCCTTCCCTCCCTCCCTTTTTCTCCCTCCCTCTCTCTCTCCCTCCCTATCTCCCTCCCTCCCCCTCTTCTTTCCTCTCTCCCCCTCTTCTTCCTTCCTCTCTCCCTCTCTTTTTCCCCTTCTCTCTTCTTTCTCCCTCCCTCCCTCTTTCCCTCTCTCTTCTCTACCTCTCCTCTATCTCCCTCTCCCTCTCTCTGTTTCTCTTTTATCTCCCTCCCTCTTGACTTTCTCACTCCCTCTTTTTCCCTCTCCCTCCTCTGCCTCTCTCCCCTGTCTCCCTCTCCCTCTCTGTCTTTTCCTCTCTTCCTCTCCTCTCCCTTTCCCTTCCTCCTCCTATCTCCTCCTTCCTTCCACATCTCCAACTTTCTCCCCCTCCTCTCTCTCGCTCTCCCTCCCCTTCCCTGTAGATACATCTGACATGAAGTTGCATGTGCATAGGGGGAAGGGATGTGTGCCAGCACGAGTTTATGCAAGAAGGCAACAAGGCAGACTTTTATGACTCAAACCCCACTGGGGTTGAACTCGCCTTCATCCATCTTATGTGGTGAGCTGGCTCAGTCCAGCTTGTCCAGAACTTTTGCCAGGGCTGCGTGCCAACCTTCTGAGAGCCAGATGCCAGCAGCCATTAGCCATGAGCCACCAGTCTGTGTGTACCTGTTCAGCCTGTCCCCTGGGCTCGGCGGCCCTGCTCCTGAACCAAGGATGCCTGCTCTGTTCTTGCAATTGCAACATCTTCCATTAATAAAACCAGGATGGAGGTTAATTGCCTACATCATTCATGAACAGCTCCATAAAATATTTATGAGGCGCATACAGGGGGAGGAATGGGCGTTGCTTGCTTGGTTTGGGGCTACAGCTAACATCTGGCGACGGAGTCCCGCAGGAGAGGAAGTGTCTTAAGAATTGCTGATGCTCAGTCTGGAGCTGGCAGCTCACTTCTGGAATTCCAGCTACTTTGGAGGCTGAGATCTGAGGATCATGGCCTGAAGCCAGCTGGAGCACCAAAGTGAGTCTCTTCTCTTCAATCAACCACCAAAAAGTCAGAAGTGGTAGAGGACCAGCAAAAAAGAAAAAAGAAAAGAAAAAAAAAAGTTCAGAGACAGCACTCAGGCCCTGAGTTCAAGCCCCAAGATTGGCACATAAAAGGACTTTCTGATGTTGAGCATTTGGAACTCCTCTTTGGGTGCTGTCCTAAAGTATTTAGGAGTCTGAGTTGGTCCCTTGCTGCTAGACATGTTGCTAGTGACATCAGGAGCATTTGAGTTTAGCTACTGCATTCCAGGATGAAATGCAGGGGAAGGGGCACTGAGTCTAGAAGAACGGACATACACCATCCATGCAGCTCACCAGTCTGGCTCATTCCACACGCAGTGTCAGACATGGGTACACCCTGCACAAGCTCTTTCTTTTGAGAAGGGGTCTTCCTATGATGTATAGGCTAGGCCATAGAATTCTTGAGTTTAAATATTACTATACCTTGGTCTCCTGAGTTGCTGATACTACAGGCATGTACTACCACTCTTGATATTATGCAATCTCATTGAACAAAACAAAAAATCTTTGAAGCCAAGTGCCAGTTGCTCACGCCTGTAATCAAAGCTACTCTAGGAGGCTGAGATCTGAGGATCATGTTTGGAAGCCAGCGTGAGCAGGAAAGTCCTTGCAAGTCTTATCTCTAATAAGCCATTCAGAAAAAGCCAGAAGTGGTGCTGTGGCTCAAGTGGTAGAGTGTTAGCCTTGAGCATAGAGAGGCTCATGGACAGAACCCAGGTCCAGAGTTCCAGCCCCAGGACTGGTAAAGACAAACAAACAAAAAAAAAAAAACAACAAACCTTTTGGTCCCAACTGGGGTATAGAAACTGGATTGAAATGTTCAGTTAGTCCAAGCTGGCTTGATTTGTTTTTATTTATTTTTTAGTCAGTTGTGGGGCTTGAACTTGGGGCCTGGTGCTGTGCCTGAGCTTTTGTGCTCAAGGCTATCACTTTACAACTTTAAGACACATTCTACTTGCAAACACTTAGATCTCTTTTTTATCTTTTTTTTTTGTGGTGCTGGAAATTGAACCCAGAACTCCAAACATGCTAGGCATGTGCTCTCCTACTGAGCTACATTACCAGCCCCCAGGCTGGCTTTAAATCCCTCCGCCACCTCTGGGTTCCTGGGATTATAGGCATGCACCACCATGCCTTGCTTCATATTTTGCGAAACCACCAAACAAACCCAAATCAAGAGACCTTCTTCTAAACAACTGACTTGTCCTGCCTAGGAATATCTGGGGAGCTGGATGTGGGCACGTCTAAAATTCTAACACTTGGGAGGTTGAGGCAGGAGGATCATGAGTTTGAGGTCTGCCTGGGCTACATAACAAAACATCCTCTCAAAATACAAAATGAAAATGAGAACAAGGTATGCATTTTTAAAAGACTTTTGCTTGGGTCTTTAAAGAAATGTAACAGATTAGAACTTACAGGTACAGCAGAAACTTCCTGGATAAAGTCCCAGGGGCACAACAGAGAGGAGAGAGACTTGATAAGTGGGACTACATCAAAATAAAAAAGTTTCTGCACATAGTTATTCACCTAGAAAGACAGCTAGTAGACTGAGAGAAGATCTTTACCAGAAATACATCAAACAAAGGCTTAATAGCCAAAAAAATACAAGGAGCTCAAGAAACCAATATCTGTTAAACCTAATATACCAATCACTAAATGGGCATGGAAGCAAAAAAGGGAATTTCAGAAGAGGTAAGAATAGCAAAGAAATACAGTAAGAAATGCTCATCATCCCTGTCCATAGATAAAATGCTCATCATCTCCCGCCATAAAGGAAATGCAAATCAAAACAACCCTAAGGGCTGGGAAGGTGGATCAGTGGCAGAGTACTTGCCTGGCATGCATGAGGCCCTGTGTTCGATTCCTCAGCACCACATAAACAGAAAAAGCCAGACGGGGCGCTGTGGCTTGAACTGAAGAGCTGAGGTACAGTGCTCAGGCCCAGAGTTCAAGCCCATGATTGGCCAAAAAGCAAACAAAAAAAACCCAAGATACCATCCCACCCCTGGTTATACTGGCAAGTCTTCTGAATTTGGACAACAAATAATGCTGGGGCAGGGGTGGGGGGAGTGTGGGAAAAAAGGAACCTTATAGTACTTCTGGTGGGAATGTAAATTAATACAACCACTCTGGAAAGCAATCTGGAGGTTCCTCAAAAAACTAAATGTAGACCTTCCCTATGACCCAGCCATACCCAGCATCTACCCTGAACATCATGATTAGGACACCTGCACATCTATGTTTATTGCCACACTATTCACAATAGCTAAGATATGGGAACAGCCCAGATGCTCCACAATAGATGAATGGATCAAAAAAAATGTGGTGCTGGGTGCCGGTGGATCATGCCTGTAATCCTAGTTATGCAGGAGGCTGAAATCTGAGGATCACAGTTCAAAGCCAGCCCAGGCAGTAAAGTCCATGAGACTCTTATCTCAAATAAACCACCAGAAACCTGGAAGTAGCTCAAGTGGTAAGAGTGCTAGCCTTGAGCTGAAGAGCATCTAGGCCCAGAGTTCAAGCCCTATGACCACCAACACCACAACCACCACCAACAACAAGGAAAGTGGTACTTGTGCACAATGGAATTTTACATAACCATTAGAAAGAAGAAAATAATATCATTTGCAGGGAAATGGATGGAACTAGAACAAATTATGTTAAGTGAGGTAAGCCAAGATTACAGAGACATATAGCGCATATTCTCCCTGATCGGTGGATTAGATCTGAAACACACTGGTATATGACAAATTATACAGAATTCTAGATACTCACATACAGTGAGACCAAAAGAGGATCGCCTTAGGAGAGAATCACCAAGGTGTATTACCCAAGCACCTCTTTTTATTTATATAATACACATACGGAAATGAACTCCAAAGATATGGAAATAACTAACTTTTTTCTTATTTTTTTATATATATGATGACTCTATGTTCTTTACCTTATAGATAGTGTATTCACATGAACATCTGTGGAAGGGGAGGGGAGAGCATAGAATCTGAGGGAAAAGGGTGAAAAAGTGCAGCAGTGGAGTGTACTTAAAATGGAAGAAAGCAAACTATGCAACTCGTGGGTGCAGATAGAAGGGAGGGAATGGGAGAGGATGAGGGAAACAGATGATACTCTGTGAAAGAAAATGCACTTATTACCTGGCCTATGTAAATGTAATCCCACTGTATATCACCTCTAAATTAACGAAGTTAATAAAAAATGTAACCAGTTGCAAATATTAAAAAGTGGCAAAAGCAAGGCACGGATGGTTCATTCCTGTCTTCTTTGCTACTCAGGATGCCGAGATCTGAGGATCACGGTTCAAAGCCAGCTTGGGCAGGAACGTCTGTGAGACTCTTCTCCAATTAACCACTCACAGAATCTGAAAGTGGAGCTGTGGCCTGTGTAGTAGAGCACTAGTCTTGAACGCAAAAGCTCAGGAAGAGCACCCATGCCCTGAGTTCAAGGCTCAAACACACACACACACACACACACACACACACACACACACACACACACACACACACACACACACACACACACACCAAAAACATGGCAAGAAGTGTTTCATTGGATTTTTTTGGCAACTACCCTGCTTTGACCATTTCATGGTCTCTTCAGGCTCCTGCTGTTCACCTCTGTGGACACTAGGTGGCAGTGCTCCCCCATAATAACCCAATGGCACCAAAGTTTAGGGGCTTTCCTGAAGTCTCTCCAGATCCCCCGCTCATCCTTACATCACCTAGATTGAGCAAGAATCCTGTCAAGATGGCTTAGCAAGAATCTCATCCTCAAAACATGATTCACTTTAATATCTTCTTGAAGAAGATTTTTGAAGCTCTGTGCTAGAAGGAGCAAAGACCAAATATATTTCCATCTACCTCCCGTCAATTCATCCATTATCCATATATCTACCAATCCATCCCTCATCCATCTCTCCACCATCTGTCCATCCGCCCATCCATTCATCATTAATCCAATCCCATTTACTCATCAGTCATCCATAATCCATTCACCCAACCACTATGTACACATCAACCATCAACCCACCCATAATCTATCCATCTATCATCCATGCTCATCCATCCACAATCCACCCATCCATCCATTCACCCACTCATCATTTCATCTATCATCCATCTTTCTACCCTCCATCCCTTATCCCCTTCTTTACCATCTGTTCATCCATCCATTCTTTCTCCATCTGTCCACAATCCATCCATCCAACGATCCAAACTTGGAGCATTTCTTTTTCTCAGAAAAGTGCTATATGAATTTGTTTTTTAGGTATAATATGTTAAAGATTCATGTCATTGAGGAGAGAGCATGTTGAACACTTCACATCCTCCCTGGGAGATAACTGGTATCTCTCTAGGAACTGGTGGGGTGAAGTCTGGGGATGGTGGCGGGAAGCACTGGCACACCAGCATCAGTTTTCATTAAGTTTTTTTTTTGTCAGTTGTGGGGCTTGAACTCTGGGCCTGGGGACTGTCCCTCAGCTATTCAGCTCAAGGTGAGCACTCTACCACTTGAGCCACAGCACCACTTCTGGTTTCCTTGTGGTTCATTGGAGTTAAGAGCTCATGGACTTTCCTGCCCGGGCTGGCTTTGAAACATGATCCTCAGATCTCAGCTTCCTGTTTAGCTAGAATGAAATGCTTGAACCACCCGTGCCCAGCTGCTATAGATACTTTTTCAGAAAGTCCTTGCAATTTTGCCCAGTGTCAGCCTCCGACTAAGATCCTTCTACCTATGTCTTCTCTGTAAACAGGATGATAGGTGTGCCCTGATGTGCTCAGCCCCTTTCCCATTTTGCAGATGGGTTTCAGGAAGAAATCTACACTCACTGCAGTCATGTCCTTGGCATGACCTTAACTAAGCTCTGCTTATCTTGCACCTCTGAAATTAGGTTCACCATCCAGCCTTTTCTTCCCAGAGAGGTCGTTCTGTGAGGCTAGGTGAACTCTTAGGGGTTTGTTCATCCATGAGGACTGCTGAGCTCCAGGTCACAGCACTGATCTCTAGGTGCATAGGTCCTTGCTGGAGTTGGAGTAACGCCATCTTGTAGCAATCCGTTACTTAGCTGTTGGACCAGGTGAACTGCAGCACACAAGACCTCCTTCCCTTGGCTGGATCCTGGGTGACAGCAAGCAGGGTGCAAGCTGGCCATCCCATATTTCACCTGCAGCTACTCTGCGGACTTGACACTAGGTGGTGCTCTGACCTAGATTTCTGTTAAAGACAGAGTCACAGGAGAATTTCGGGGTGGTGGTATATGGCTGTCTCTCTTCCAGGGTCCTGGTAATGACTCTTTGGATGGCAAAAGCCAGGGGCTCATAGCTGTCTCCTGCTCTGTAAGTAACCCCTACTAAGACGTCCAGTCTGCCCCTTTCTACCCAGCTCACAGGCCCCCAGCTCTGTGCAGAGCTTCCCAGGAAGTTCACACCACAGTCTGCCCTTCCACTGGCAATGCATGCAGGGCCTCAGGCTTAACTGGATGGCCTTCCACATGGCTCTGTCCCGGGGCATCCTGGAGATCTACTGAAGGTCACAGACACCTGCCCAAGCTCAGGGCTACTCTCTGGCTTGCGAGGCTCCCTGCGAGAGAGGCTGGCTGCCTCAGACCAGGCAGGCCCCAGGTTGTGGCCATGGCAGGGGGAAGGAACCTGCCACAGGGCAGAGGCCTGTGCTTCCTTCTTCACTGACGCCCCCGGCACCTGGGTTGGCCATTGCCTCAGGACCAGCCCCATTTCCTCTGAGTGTTGTCCTGTCCCCTTTCTTCACCTTTTGGTGGCACAAAACGATTCTTCTCATCACCAGCATCACCACTGAGGGACATGTGAACTAAGTCCAGTCAATCACAGCACTCAAGCCCCTCTCAAGAGTGATTGGGGTGATGAACATTGATGCAAAACTTCTCAACAAAATTTTGGTCAATCTACTGCAACAATTCATCCAAAAAATCATAAACCACAATCAAACAAGATTCATTTCAGGGATGCAAAGCTGGTTCAATATACGCAAATCCATTAATATTATTCATCACATCAACAGGAGCAAGGATAAGAACCACATGGTTATCTCAATAGATGCAGAAAAAGCATTTGACAAGATCCAACACCACATTATGATGAAGGTTTTGGAAAAATTAGGAATCCATGGAACATTCCTCAATAAAATAAAGGCTGTATATGACAAACCTACAGCCATCATTATACTTAATGATGAAAAATTAAAACCATTTCCTCTTAACTCAGGGTAAGAAAAGGATGTCCACTCTCTCCAATTCTCTTCAATCTAGTATTAGAATGCCTAGCTACAGCAATAAGACAAGATGCAGACATGAAGGGGATTCAAATATGGAAAGAAGATATAAAACTCTCCCTCTTTGCAGATGACATGATCTTGTATTTAAAGAATCCCATAGACTCCACTCCCAAATTACTCAAGCTGATTCAAAATTTTGGCAAAGTAGTAGGGTATAAAATTGACTCCTAAAAATCAATGGCTTTTCTGTATGCCAATAATGAGAAAAGTTTGGCTGAAATTAGGAAAGCAACTCCAATTGTAATAGCCCCACAAAAAATAAAATACCTAGGAATTAACTTAACCAAAGAAGTGAAGGACCTCTATGATGAAAACTTTGAAATCTTGGAAAAGGAAATTAAAACAGAACTTAGAAAACGGCAAAACCTCCCACGCTCCTGGATTGGAAAGATTAACATCGTGAAAATGGCAATACTTCCCAAGGCTATCTACAAATAATTTTTATGTGATAGCTATCAAAATTCCAACCTCATTCTTCAAGGAAATAGAAGAGGCAATCCAAAAATTAATATGGAACAATAAAAGATCCCGAATAGCAAAAAAAGCTCCTCAACCGAAAGATCACTGCTGGAGGAATAACAATACCAAATTTCAAACTCTACTATAAAGCCATAGTAATCAAAACAGCTTGTTATTGACGTAAGAACAGACCTCAGGATCAATGGAATAGAATTGAAAACCCAGAAATGAACCTACAGACCTATAGCCATCTAATCTTCTATAAGGGAGCTAAAACAATAGAATGGAAGAAAGACAGCCTCTCCAGTAAATGGTGCTGGCAAAATTGGTTAACTACTTGTAGAAAACTAAAGCTAGATCCTTATATATCACCATGCACCAGAATCAACTCCAAATGGATCAAAGACCTTGAACTCAAAGCAGACACTCTGAAAACATTACAGGATGGAATAGGAGAAACCCTAGGTCTCCTTGGCTCAGTTCGAAATTTTCTGAATAGAGACCCGGAAACACAACAAATCAAAGAAAGGTTGGAGAAATGGGATTGCATGAAGTTCACAGCTTCTGCATGGCAAAGGACATAGCTAGCAAGATCAATAGAAAGCCCATGGATTGGGAGAAAATCTTCACTAGCCATATAATGGACAAGGGTCTCATATCTAAAATATACTTGAAACTCAAAAAATTAAATCCCCCAACAACAAATCCTCAAAGAAACAACTGCCCAATAAGTAAATGGGCTAAAAACTTAAAGAGAAACTTTTCTGAAGAAGAAAGAAGCATGGTCAATAGACACATGAAGAAATGTTCAAAATCCCTAGCCATAAAAGAAATGCAAATCAAAACAAAATTGAGATGCCACCTCACTCCAGTTAGAATCGCAAAAATCAAGAACTCTAACAACAACAGATGCTGGAGGGGATGTGGACAGAAGGGAACCTTACTTCATTGTTGGTGGGAATGTAAACTTGTTCAACCTCTTTGGAAAGCAGTATGGAGGTTCCTCAAAAGACTTCACATAGAACTCCCCTATGACCCAGCAATCCCACATTTGAGCATTTACCCAAATGTTTACAAACAAGACCACACTAAAGCTACCAGCACAACTATGTTTATTGCAGCATTATTTACCACAGCTAAGATATGGAACCAACCCAGATGACCCTCAGTAGATGAATGGATTAAGAAAATGTGATACATATACCCAGTGGAATTCTATGCCTCCATCAGAATGAATGACATTGCCCCATTTGTTAGGAAATGGAAAAACATGGAAAAAATTTTATTAAGTGAAGTAAGCCACGCCCAAAGAAACATAGGTCCCATGGTTTCCCTTATTTGCAATATCTAGTATATGTATGAGTAAAGCGGAAAAGATCAGATAATGTGATGTTAGGAAAATGAACCCTTAGATATGTATTTTAATGTTTTTTTTCTTTCATGCATGTGTTTCTAACACATTTATAATATTATCTCTTTGTTGCTTTGTATGTCCCTCCTCCACAGTATAACCCCTGCTTTCACTATATTTGATGTCAGTATAACTTGTAGAGGAGATGAGGAAAAACAAGTCCTTTAAGGATACTGGTGGACCTGTTGCAACAATGAGAAATACAAGTTGTCATGTGGAAAATGAGCATTACAATGTTGGTGGGGGGGAGGCGGGGAGGATTGGGTCGGAGGGTGGGGGGAGAGCCTCGGAAGGGATCTGAAGGGTAAACAACGGAGGAGGTTGCAATGCTTGATAAGAAATGTACGCATCATCCTGCCCATGTAATTGTAACCCCTCCGTACAGTGTGTTCACAAAAATAAATAAATAAATAAATAAATAAATAAATAAAAATAAAAATAAAAAAAGAAGTTACAGTAAAGGCAAAAAAATAGGGATACAGGTGGACCTATTGCAACAATGAGATGCACAAGACCTTATGTTGAAAACGAATTTTACTACTTTTGTGGGGGGTTGTGGGGGGTTGTGGGGGGCGGGGAGGATTGCGTGGGGAGGCGGGGGGGAGGATGGGAAGGGATGAGAAGAGGAAACAATGTAGGAGGCTACAATGCTTGATAATAAATGTACTCATTATCTTGCCCATGTAATTTTAACTCCTCTGTACAGTATTTTCACAATAAAAAAGTATTTTTTAATGAAAAAAAGAGTGATTGGGGGCTGGGAAGTTGGCTCAGTGGTAGAGTACTTGCCTAGCCTGCATGAGGACCTGGGTTCCATTCCTCAGCACCACATAAACAACAAAAAAGAGTGATTGGTGCAGGAGGTGGTGTGTGCCAATAAAAATGCCTCTGCAGACCCAAGGTGGGCCAATGGGAATACCTCTTGCTTATCCATGGAGAGCCAATGGGCATTTCTCCTGCAGACCCAAGGAGGACCAATGGGAATGTCTCCTACAGACAGACCCAAGGAGGGCCAGTGGAAATGCCTCTGCAGACTCTGAAGCTCTTGCAAAGACAGTCTGGGTTTCCAAACTGGTTGGTCCATGCTTGCCATGAGTATGACCAGAGGCAGTTGGTGTCATGGCTGAGGTTTGAAAGTGGAAACTGAATCCCAAGTGAGGAGAGTGGGTCTGTGGTGTGGATAAATGCTGCTACCATGGAACAGAGTGGGTCAGGTATGGCAGGAGGGCTCCTGAGGCTGAGGTTCACCTCCATCCTGCTCTCTGATCTGGCATCGTCTGCCATGTCCTGGTGCAGCAAGTTTGCCCTTGACCTTGAATGCTAGAGAAAGAAACTTCCATGTCTTGTAAACCAGCCCACCTCAAGTACCCTGTCATCATGGTAGCTTGAACCACAGGAGACAGTCCCCACACATCTGTAAGTGCAGTGTAGATAATGTGAACTTAGAGCTGTAAAAAACCGTGGGAGTATCTCTGTCCAGGAGAGACTGGAGGAGAGGCAGGAAGACTGCTTTGTTTTCTGCAAAGCTCAGGCTGGATTTTGAGGGGCCATCACTCCTCTGCAAGGGTTGTCTGTGGAGCCATGGAACCTTCCAGCAGGGCTGTTGACAGTGGCCTTTAGATCCCTCCTCAGTTGAGGTCCTCAGGTGCCTGGGGGATGGGCCCCAGCCACTCGGCTTACTAGGAAATCTCAGCCTGCACTGTTGTCATTCAGGCCTCAAATCCTTATTTATATTGCTGGGAAGGTAATTTATACACTCATGTAAATTCCTTTTTACTGCTGAGTTTTGAGTAACAGGTGTGTAATTATTTCCAGCTCACCTGTCAAGAAAATTCTAAACTGAGGGCTGTTAAGAACTTAATATTCTTCAGGGTTGCCAGGGATGGTATTTTTCCTGGATCAAATTCATCCCCTCTGTTGCTGACATTATTAGGTTACAGATTTTGCTTCAGGGGGCTGGGAAGTTTAGCCGTGTGTGTGTGTGTGTGTGTGTGTGTGAGGAGAATAGCCAAGGCTGGCCCTGGCCCTGTGTGTGTTGCTATTTTTATTTTTGCAGCCTGGTCTCTTCTTTATTGAGTCATGGATGTTCCTTGCAGACCTACTATGAGCACAGCTCCACCAGGATTTCATGACATGCACAATGGAGACAAATTACTTATCCAAGTACAGCAGCTAATGAACCTTAGGGGAGATTAGTTGTGGGCGGGGAGGGGATAGAATGGGTCCTGAGGCTTGAACTCAGGGCCTGGGCACTGTCCCTGCAGCTCCTAGCCTGGCTGACCCTGGCTGATGCCTTCACCTTGGGCTTCAGGGTTCTCAGCCGGTAGTTGAGATGATATGGGCCCGGACAGTTGGCATCCGGCCCTGCCCCGCTTCCCAGCAGCAGTGGGGCATGGGGCGTGGACGCTTGCCAGGGCAGCCTAGGTGGCTTCCAGACACCAGCTCTGCAGTGGGCTGGGCATGTGCCACACCAGCCAGGTGTCACTTGGGGAGGCTGGGCCAGGCCTGAATCCCAGTCCTGAAAAGGCCCAGGGCTGACAGCCTGGCCAGCACCCCCACACCATGGGCAGGCAGTGGAACCTGTAAGAGGCACGGCCTAGAGGCAGAAGTGATGGCATTGGGAAAGTGACCTAGAGACACCGTGCATTTGGGGCATGGCCTAGAGGGAGGAAGTAAGAGCATTGGGGTCTAGAGAAGAAAGTAAGGTCATGGGGGTGTGGCCTAGAGAAGAAAGGCTAATGGGGGCGTGGTCCACAACGAGGAAGTGAGGTCATTGGAGCGTGGCAGGGCAGGGGCTGTTAGGAGCCTGGCCCTGCTCTTCCTCTGCATGTCTCCAGCGAGGTGAAGCAATTTTGCCCCACCTGGTGATCTCCACCACGGTGTTCTACCCCTCCACAACCCAAAGCAACAAGGCCAAGTGAGCAAGAACAAGAAGAAACCCTTCATCATGTAGGCCAATTACCTCAGGTGTTATGTTACAGATGGGAGGCTGAGGAGCACCTGGGATAGCATTGGATCAGGGTGTGTTTTGGGATACACAAACATACATGCAACATGCAAGCACATGCAAACACATGCATCCACACACAAGCATGCACACATGCACATATGAGCATATACACATCTATATACACATGTGCACAGACACAAACACACATACAGTTCATGCACACACACATGTACACACACACATGGAGGCTTATTTCCTCCCGCCCCTACCCCTATTTCCATGTCTCCCTTCAACTCCTTGTCGGTTGCATTATCAGGAACTGCTTGATAAAGGAACTCTTTTGGGTGATGACAAGAATTGATTTCCAATTCCCTGCAGAATGAATCTATCATCACAGTGGCATAGGCAATTTAGCTCAGATTCCAGGACTGCCTGGGATTATAGCTCACACTGACAGCATCCCTGTCAAGCCCCAGGTGGATTTTGACAGGGAGGGGAAAGAGACATTCTCAGAGGGGTTTGTGTGGGGGTGTGGCCAAAAGGACATGGCTGCTTCAGGATCCCCCTGAGGCCACTGGTAGGAAGTAGTCTCCCAGGCTGCCTTCCATGAGGCTGTGGGAAATTCAGTCTTGCTCAGCTTGATCACTCAAATGTGCAGCTGAGAGAGAAAGGATCAGTTTCCCCTGTTTAGGAAGCCCTCAGATAGTGTCCATGGAGGGTTAAAGGAGGTTTACAGGAGTTTGGGAGGCGGCCTGCATGGGCTGGACCACTGACTATAACAGGCCAGCTGATTGGTTGAGACCACATCTCAAAGATAATTGGAGTGAGGAGAGCTTGAGTGTGGCATGAGGCCCTAAGTACAACCCCAGTATGGCCCTCAAAAACATTTCAGACAAGCCCATTTAAATATATACTGTTTTTGTATTTTTCTGTGTAGTTTGTACTGAGGAATCAAACCCAGGGCTTCATGCGTGCTAGGCAAGCACCCTACCACTAAGACACATTCCCAGCCAAGTCTCCTTATTTAAATTAAGGCAAATATCTGTACCCCAAAGATAGCTGGAGATGTGCCCAAGCTGTCTTTCACCCCATGGCCACCATGGAAGAATTGACCTTTACATGCCCCTCACCGTGTCCCTTCATTTGGAGTGGAGCTCTTGGGGTTTGGATCTGGGGTGTAAAACACTGTTTTCCAGAGGACAGCTAGACCAAACCAATCAATGGGTGGGTGGGTGGATTGGTAGTGATAGGCTCCCATCTTAGTAGCCAAGGTAGTGTGGCTGTGCCGCCTTATTTACACTGCTTATATAGATGCATGAGGGGAGATCATCACATAAGTAGATACTATGATTGTAGCACCCAACATTCAACAGTTGGTACTTCGTGTAACAACCTCCCTGCTCATGATGCAGGGGGTGAACATCTGCTTTGATCTCTCCCATCCTGCCACCTGTCCCGAGCTCTGGGGGCAGTGAGCAGTGTCAGTGTCTGTCTATGTCTCAGGAAACCCACATTCCTAACGCTACCTCCCTAGTGGCTGGAATTGCAGAATTACAAGATATGTACATATATACATATATATATATATATATACATATATACATATGTATGTATATATATGCATATACATATATGTATATGTACATATATATATATATATGTGTGTGTGTGTGTGTGTGTGTGTGTGTGTGTGTGTGTGTGTGTGTGTGTGTGTGTGTAAGTATTTGAGCTGCAGTTTGTGGGAACAGCCAAGACCAGTTACTGGATGATGGAAGAGTTGTGCTGGGGGCAGGGCACCTATGGCACCTTCTTTGTCCTGTGGCCTTAAATTCCCAGGGGCTGAGGCCCCTACTAGGCTGTCACTTGGAGCCACTGCTGGTCTCCTTCCCATAGGGATTCTGCAGAATATTGTGCCCGTGTGTATGTGTGTAGGGATGGCATTCATGCTATGGTCTCCTGCCACTCATTTATGCTCCTCTGGAGCCTCCTTTACCAGTGTGGAGGATAGACAGGGAGAAATCTTTGAAATCAGAGGCACTTGGACTAATGGCATAAGTGCTCTGTGAAACCATTTGCCAAGAAATTATAGACTATTGTTAGGTTGATCTAGCTTCTTGTTTTATCCCTGCTAAATAATGAGGCTTTGCTTGGAGTGATGGGTGGAGCAATCATACACACACACAGTTAGACAGAACAGAGGTCCCCTCTTTGCCACCTTTTTCTTTTCTACCTTCTTTAATGCAATAGCGGAGATGAAAGAGCACCCCCACCACCACCCAGCCCCAAGCCAGCAGGTGAGTGAACAGGCCCGTGGGGACCTTTGTGTTCTTACCCCTGCTAAGGGACATTTTTGGTATTAAAATGCACTTTCAAGAAACAGCAGCTGGAGAATTTGCTGAGACTGGCAGTTCCTGTAAGGATAGAAGGTCCTTGAGGCCCCGAGGTTAGAGTAATGAAACCCAGGAGTTTTCTATGTCGCTTTTTTGAGCCTCTCCCTCCCCCACCAGTGGACTTCCTTCTTCCTCTGCTCCTCCTCCTTCTATGCCCTGAGATCCTGTCCTTCATGTGCTCGCTGCTCACAGCAAGCTAATGCAGATACATAGTACAGTATTCACTTTTAAAACATGAATAATAGAGCTCCATTAGGATAAATGAGCTCTGTGGAAAACCAGAGCATGCATTTCGGTGTCTGCTTAGCGCATCCATTGTGTCTGGATGGGGTCCTTGGAGCCACTGCCCAGGGAGAAGGGGTGAGCTCTGCCCAGAAGAAACTCCATGTGCAGGGGTTGGCGATGGGAACCAGAGGCACACAGGGGGGCTGGGACTGGGGTGGAATTGGTGGTCAGAGCCCATGGCTGCAAACAGCCATCAGAGAAGATGGTCACCTGTTGGGGAATCAGAAGTGCTTTGGCTATGGCAGTGGGTTGGGTCTTGGGAGAGTGTGGCCATGTTGTGACAGTGGGTATAGAGTCTGGAGCACCGTGGCCATGGCAGTGGGTAGGGATCATCCTTCACAATGACCAGCAGGGCCCTGGCTCCCCACATCCGAAGAGTGAGGTGCAGCTGCTTGTCATCTGACCCCTTTTGAGACCATCACCTGACCTCTCCTAAGACCACGAAATATCTGTCCACTTCTGAAGACACCGCTGGCCAGCTCTGAATGCACTGGTGACCAGGCCCTGCTTCCCCTCTTCTCACTTCCTCTCCTCCCACCCTCATCCTTCCTGTTGAACCTAAAGCAAACATCTGTCTCCAAAGATGGCCGAAGAAATACAGAAGAGCTGTCGTTATCTATTAACTGTAACAGACCCCCTTCTCTGCCCTTTGCTACACATCTTTATTTGGCTCAGATGAGCAAGTGGCCCAATGGAATGTGGGGCTTCTGGTGCTGTGGCTTGGGGTCCCTGGCTCTGATTTAAGCACTGTGTGACCTTGGGAGATCCAGGGTCTACAATGACCTTCACACTTTATCCTTTCTCCTTCCTGGGAGCCAGCGCTCCACGGAGCTGCTTGCTGATGATGCTAGAATGGGCCCAGCCTGTCTCATTGCTTATGGTGACCCATTCTGAGGGAAGGGGCCGGGGCTGTGCTTGATAGCACTCACTGGAAATCCTAGCACTTGCATGGCTGAGGCAGGAAGATCAAGAGTTCTAGGACAGTCTGGGCTACTTACAAAAGTCTGAAAGGTCCTTCTTATGTCAGGGAGTCAGCTGAGCCTGCCTCTGGTCTGAACTATACAGGATCCCTCAGGCACTGGAGCTTTCCTCCTCTTCCTGCTCCTCCTCCTCGCCTCCCATCTTCTGCTCTTTCTCCTCTTCATCTTCTTCCTCCTCCTTCTTCATGCCAATCCCGGTGCTTGAACTCAAGGCCTGGGTGCTGCCCCTTAGTTATTTATTTATTTTTTTCATTTGGTCAAGGATGATGCTCTACCACTTCAGGCACAGTTCTACTTTCAGCTTTTTGGTGGTTAATTAAAGATAAATGTCTCATGGACTTTCCTGCCTGGGCTAGCTTCAAACCATGATCCTCAAATTTCAGCCTCCTGAGTAGCTGGAATTACAGGTGTGAGTCACAGATGCACTGGCTGTGGTTTGACATCTTAATGGAGTTGGTGGAAGAGTACTAACTAATTTTTTTTCTGATTTCTGAGTTTGACACTTTTATTATTTACTAAAAATGATACGATTTCCTTGTCTGAGCACTTCTCCTGCTTCAGGGGGTCTATTTGCATTTGTAAAGTTTCAGAGTCCTTGTCAGTTTTCTTCCATTTGGAAATTGGTGCTAGGACCATTGTTGCCCTATGTATGTCCCACATGAAGCCTCAGCTCTGAATTATGATTCAACAGCTCCATAAGGAGTAGAAACAATTTATAATGATGAGATTTATCATGGAAATATATGGCCACAACTTGTTAATGATGAGATTTATTGCAGTAAAATTTATCTGCTCAGTGTCTTTTTTTAGTAAGACCAGGGAGATTGCACAACTCTTAATCCCTTCTCAGGAAATCAAGCTGTCCCCTATCCTCAGTGAGGAGCCCAGGGGAGATGTCCAGGAAGAACATATATCGATCAAGACTTTCCAAGGGTACCATAAATTATTGTTATTATTATATTTTGGTGGTACTAGGATTTAAACTCAGGGCCTCGCCTGCTAGGCAGATGCTCTACTTGAGCCCTGTTCCAGTTCTTACTTCTTAGGTTAAGGATGTTTGCTTTTGAAATAGGGTCTCATGTTACCAGAGCTGGTTTGAACTTCCTGTTTGTATGATACTCCCACATGCATAGCTGCCACTAAAACCTGCTTATTGATTGAAATTGTGTGGGAGTGTGTGTGTCTGAGCTAGCTTCAAATTGTGAGCCTCCTGATCCCTGTCTTTCAAGGAGGAGCTAGATCCCACCCAGCTGTGATGTCCTTGATTGCTGAACCCATTGGTAGAGCCAGAGCCCTCACAATCCAATCACTTATCAAGGCCCCACCTCCTGACAGTTCATTCAGCTATGATGTCATTGGTGGATGAGCCCACTGGTGGAGTCAGAACCTCTATGACCCAATCACCTCTCTCTTGTCTCCAGATGGCAGCAAGCTTTCAACCCAGGAGCCTTTGGACCATATTCATGATTCCCAGGTGAAGAAGATGACATAAAGGGATAGCAGGGATGGCTGGTTGCAGTCCTAATGGACCAGTTGATCAAATCAAGAGGACAGCAGAGATGGTGACTCAGAACTCTAAACCTAAAGAGTGAAAATACCTATCCTGGAACCATCCACTAACAGATTTTGTCTGAGTGAGAAGTTAATGTCTGCAGTGACTAGCTGCTTTTATTGGGGATAGAATCATGTATTTGGGGCTGTCAGGGAGGTGGGGAGACCTATGGAAGATGAGGCACAGAAAACATGCCACTTGCACATTGCAAAGTTTGGGCTAATGGCTCCTCTTTCTCCTCTCATTGAGAGTCAGCTGTTGGATAGTAGGCTGGGGAAGAAATATTCAGTGTCATCAAAAAGCCAGAAAATCTCCAAGCCAAAGCATTTCGATGCACTTCCAAATCTCCTCAATCAAGCTGGTTATTTTTCTTCCAATAACTATTAGCAGGTGTTTGGCTGTATCCATTAAAAGCCATTTCGTGTTCTCTTGACAAAGGAGTTTTTTTATTTAGTGCTGTAAGCTCAATAATACAGCATCTCATGAGAACTATTAAAATGGGAAATGTCTGCTGGGCTGACAATTGTTCTATGGATACCTACCGAGTACTACATTGAGTACAGCCAAATGGACCAATAGCTCTTATGGAAAAGGCTTAGCAGGGGGCCCTGGCTTTGCCGCAGCTTCTGTGCTGGTCTTGGGGGATGTATTTGGAAGAGTCCTCCATAGATCCCTGGCAGTCCTCCATCTCAAGTGGCGTGGAACATGGCTTTGGCTGCCTGAGCTGCTCAAACTCATGTTTTCCAGTGTGGTGGAGAGCTGTGTAGACTAAACTCCTCTCCTTGCCTTCTCAGGCAGGCCTAGAGCAGTTTCACTCTGGACTGCAGTGCCTGGGACTCCAGAACTGCAGACCCTCTGCCCCCTTACTTCCCACCAGTCTTTCATTGACTTGGCTCTGAATCTATAGGTTTTGTCTCCTGATTCTTAATTGTCCCTAGGACTTTTCCTCCACTTCTGTCTACTGAACACCATTTTGTGTAAATCCTCTTCTCCATCCTCTTCATCACCACCCCCGCATCTCCCCCTCCTCTCCCATTGATAGGGCTTGAAAAGTCCTAGTCCTGATTGGTCAACTTGACTGGATGGAGAGACTTGGGGTAGACTGGGGAGGCTCACTTCTGCCCATGTCCATGATGTATTTTGAAATGATACAATAACATCAGGGTGATGATTGTGGATGGATTCATCAGATCATGATGTGATCAGTGAATCTGATTACGGATGGATTCAGGATTTGATTAGACCCTTGGAAGCTGGTGGAAATAATGGGGTCTGGGTGGAGGAAGTGGGTGGCTGGGAATGTCTCCTTGGGAGTTGTATCTTGCCTGGCCACTTCCTGTTACTGCTTCTCCTCACTTCCTGTCTACCAAGACATAATGTCCTCCCCCCCCCAGCTGCCATGATGTTTGGGACCCTGGTGCTGAGCAACCAGGGATGGAGCCCTCTGAAGTTGTGAGCAGGAGATACCATTCTTTCTTCAATGTGTTTATCTCAGGGATAATCACAAAGACAAGAAAAATATCAAATATCAAATATACACACTGATAACTCCCTGTGAAGAACTTACGTTTCACCATTTTTTTTGATCGGTCATGGGGCTTGAACTCTGGGCTTGGGTGCTGTCCCTGCACTCTTTAGCTCAAGGCAAGTGCTCTACTACTTGAGCCACAGCTCCACTTTTGGTTTTCTAGTGGTTTATTGGAGATAAGAGTATCACAGACTTTCCTGCCTGGGCTGGCTTTGAACCTAGATCCTCAGATCTCAGCCTCCTAAGTAACTAGGATTACAGGTGAGAGCCACCGGCACCTGGCTTGACCATTTTCATTCCACCCAGTGTAGAGTTCAGAGGCCATGATCCTCCTATCTATGCTTCCTCCATAGCTGGTATTATATCTATCCATCATCATGCTCAGCTTGTCAGTTGAAATGTGATTTTAAGTTTTTGCCCTGGTTTGGCCTCAAACCACACTCCTTGATCTCTGCCTCCTTAGTAGTTGAGATTGTAAGTGTGAACCACTGTGCTTTTCTTTTTCTTCTTCCTTTTCCTGGTACATAGCCCAGGCTGGTCTCAAACTTACTGACTTCCTGCTTCAGCCTCTTCATCGCTGTGATTATAGGGCTGCACTTCCGTGCCTGGCTGACTGTAGTTTTCTTTGGGGTGCTTACTAGCACTTAGACAATATTAATGACGATTAATCGTGTTGTAAATAGGTGTTTAAAATAAATAAAAAAGGTGAAAACAGGGATTCGGGAAAGCTACAGTGGGTTAGTAACTGAGGCGTTCCACGGTGAGCCCCTCCAAGATTATTTCAGCAGCAAGAAGGAAACATTTTGTCACAAACAAAATCAATCTGTAATCAGAAGACAATTTGCAATCAGCTTTGCAAGTGAAATTGCATTTTCTTATGGTCTGAGGGTGTTTTGGGAACTGCATGAGTGAGCCGATAAGTGAGTACTGGATTGGAAGGTGAGGGTGAGGGCTGGTTTCACCAGCCAGGTGTTCAGGGAAGGAGGGGGTGCTTCCCCCGTAGCGATTCTTTAGAAGGAGCCACACATGGACTCTGCTGAGAGTAGAAATGCCTGGAGCCTGGCAAGTACACTGGTAACACGCTCTGCAGGATGTGTATGTCTCCTCAAAATTCACTCCACCTCCTGCCCCACTGCCTTGGTGATTCTGTGTATTTAAATTGTTGTGGGAGCCCTGGGGTTTGAACTCAGGGGCTCATGCGTGCTATGTAGGTGCTCTGCCACTTGAGTCAAAACCCTGGTTCTGTTTGCTTTCTTATTTTTAACTGTATTTCATGGCCTTGCTCTTTCCTTTCTGAACTGTGATCCTCCTGTTTATACTTTCTGTGTAGCTGGAATGACAGACAGGAGCCTCCATGTCTGGCTTATTGACTGAGATAGGGGGGTCTCATGAGATTTTTTTGGCTTCCATCAAACTGTGATCCTCCTACACTAGCCCCCAAAGCAGCTGGTATTACAAGTGTGAGCTCCCATTCCAGCTGGGTATAACTCTGTATGGGCAGTAACAAATGCTTCCCATGTTTCCCACTTAGGTTTATCTTGAAACTAAAATGAGGGTGACATGGGGTTTGGGCAGGTGACCAGCCAGTCACACAATTACACACATTCTCTAAAGAAACCACAGATTGCCAAGTTACCAATTACTTAAAAAACAAAACCAAAAACCTCCTGACCATAAAGACTGAATTCAGAAAGGACTTAGTGTATTTCAAGCAGTGGCTTAAAAAAATCTAGCAATAAAATGGAACACAAATCAAAAAGAGGATGACAGGCTCCCATCTTCCCTCTTGTGATGTGCAGAATGTGGGTACTAAAGCCTCGGAAGCTTCCAGAGCTGGTTTTCAGGGACAGCTCTGCTTTGGCCAGCTGGCTCTTTTCATGCATTATGCAGTGTTTTCCCTTTCCCCATTCTTGTCTTAAATACTTATGAAACTTGTTTAGACTGCGCTGATCCAAGAAATAAAATAGAATTATCTGAGCAGAGGTAATGCAAGGGGACAGCACCGTGATTTAGGAAGCCAACTTGGAGGTGTGTGTTAGAAAATGAGGGAATTAATTTGCTGAGTTCCTGGTGATGCACTGCTGTGGCCCTCACAGTATTCTGCAAGTAAACAGGACAGGGTTTCATGCTCATCCTCCTCGTGCCTGCTTGGGGCTCAGATTTTGTTGGATGGAACTGGGTTCAAGGTTATGCATGACTGGTTATGAATGGGCTCTGGCTAATTTGTTTCTTTCACTCATGGGTATGGCTGCTTTGACAGTACTGAGTTTATCTTCTACCCCAAATCAGTAAATGTGGACTTCTTCCAGAACATTCTCAAGATTCCTACCTTGGATATGGACTTCTTCTAGAACTTTCTGACAATTCCATCCTTGGGAGTCGATTTTGGTATCTGTTGTCTATGACAGTTTCTCACCTCTTTCAGAATGAGTGGAGGGAAAAGTTTGGAGGGTCACAACATGGAGGGGATTAAGGAGATGGAGATGTGGATTAATGACAGTTTGGTAATTACTCATCCCGTGTGTGTATTGGCTTATGTACAGTACCCCACACATAAGTACAAATATTGTATGTTCACTAAGAAGAAAAAAAGCAGTCAGGTGCAGTGATACATGCCTGCAATCCCAGTACTTGGGAGAAAAGGTGGGAGAATTTTCCATTTGATTAAGGGAAGTTCAAGTAGTAGAGGCTAACTTTGAGCAGAAGAGCTTAGGGACAGAACCCAGGCCCAGAAATTCTAACCCATGACCGACAAATGGTTAGCACTCTACTACTTGATCCACAGCATCACTTCCGGTTTTCTCACCAGAAAATTGGAGATAAGAATCTCACAGACTTTCTTACTCAGGCTGGCTTTGAACCATGATAATCAGATCTCAGCCTCCTCAGTAGCTAGGCTTACAGGCATGAGCCACTGGCACCTGGCTGCACATGTGTTTTGAACCCCTAAACCAGAGCTCAGCCTCTGTCCTCCTGGTTCCGTGGAGTATCATGGACTTTCCTGCCCAGGCTGGCTTTGGGCCATGATACTGAGATCTCAGCCTCTTGAGTAGCTGGAGTTAAAGGTGTGAGCCACTGATGCCCAGCTAGTCTGGGGGGGTGTTGTATTCCTGGTTCAGGAGGTTAAGAGGACCTCCCCCTATGGCCTCCCATGACCCAGGCACCCCAGGGTTCCTTTGTGTCTGCTTCCCTTCTGCCTGGGAGGAAGGTGAGCAGCTTTTCTCTGCCAAGACTGGAATGTGAAGATCTTGGGCCTGGCGGGCTCTGCCATGGCTGCAGACACTGCTCAGCCCCGGACTATGGCCATGGACACTGCAGTAGACAGCACCACAGCATGCAAATGCAGATAACAAGGCCTTACCTGTGAGGGTGGGCAGAGCACCGCACTGACAGGCTGAGTCCAGATGCCCGGCTCTGCCATGTCTGTCCCTGGGACTACATGGTCCGTTCTTGTCCTGGTCCCTAGACAAGAAGAGACATGCTGATGGGGAGCCATTCAGCCAGGCAGCGGATGGTGGTTGTTTGAGTGAGGATGCTGAGGACACAGGCAGTGACCAGAATTTGACTAAACCCCGAGATCATGGACAGAGGGGATGGTGATCAACCCTCCTCCCTCAGGGTGGGAGAGGGGCCTGTGGGAACTCTCTAAGGGAATGGGGCCAAGTGAGCTGACT